>NW_028301576.1:8120000-8320000 GCF_042242905.1 Orbicella faveolata
TTGTAAATGTGATTGTTTGATGTTTTAGACGATTGACAAAGTCCAGTTGCACCACAACTTCCATCAACCTCACTCCACAAAAACTGAACTCTTTCTCCTGATGTAACAAAATTTAACACATCCAAGTTTTCCTGGTCATACTGGCGTGGCACAACACCATTCATACTGTCTAAAAACTGCGACCAGACTTTCCAGGAAGATAACAGGTCTTCAGTTCCAACAAATATGTTCCTTTGTTCATGATACACAGCAGATATTAGTGTTGTGTATGCATCAGCTGCGCTGTCTTGAATGAAAGTATCAAAATTGTTGACAAAACAACCAAACAGTTTTTGCATTTTGTTTTCAGCACTTGTCAATGGAGAAAATAATTTGGGCTTGGGAAGAAGTCCTGAAAGATATATACCAGGTTTTTGAAGTTTTTCTCCTTGGATATTAAAGACAATCTGTCTGACATCACATCTATCATCATTGACTGAGTTGGCATGCAGTTTATGAACATTGTCCTTAAAGATTAATCGTACATATGCTGTACGCTCCTCAAGCTGCTTTCCAGATACCAAAATGAAAGGAACACCATGCCATCTTGCACTGTTAATAAGCATTGTCACAGCAGCAAATGTTGGTGTATTGCTATTTTGATGTTGTTCAGTCTCCTGATGGTGGTGCATGCGATAGTCTCGGTACTGGCCAATAATCCCGCTCCATCTATTCATGGGTTTGATCTCTTTCAAAAGCCTTAGTTTGTTTTGCATGATGCTCTCTCTATCCCCAGAGCTCTTTGGTATCTCCATGGCAACCAAAGCAAGGAGTTCTGTCATGTGATTTTGCATCACGTCGCGGATAACACCATAATGGTCATAAAATTTGGTCCTACCCTTACAGTCGTTTTTCTCCTTCAAAACAATCTCCACCCTCTCTATGTGATCTTTGCTCCACAGATCTTTATATAAGTCCTGATTGTCAAAGCGAAACTGCAAGATCTGTGAAACTCCTGTTTTGCCAAGATAGTGGTCTATCCGATAGATTTCGTTTTCCTGAAAATATTGGGACAGGTTTTGAGCTAGCTCCATCGCAGAGGCCAAATCGGAGCCAAAAGGCTTTTCTAGAACAATACGCAGCCGTGTTTGTTTATCTCCACGCCGGCGACAGAATGAATCGATCCTTTTCGCGATGGCCGTGTAGGAAAATGGAGGCACTGACAAGTAAAATATCCGACCCTTCTCCCTTTCGTCTGGTGCCATATTATCCGTAATGATCTTACACAAAGATGAGTAGTCTTGGTCATCTTTTAAACGATGATATTGCTTGACACTTTCATCCACAAATCTCTCCTTCTCGATACTACATAAGTGTTCGCCTTCAGAACACTTCAAAGACTCTTCTAAGATGTGATCAATCTTCTTTTGACCTAACTCAAATTTATCACGAGCCGTAGGGTAGAATCTTAAGGTGTTTCCGTCATTTGTTTCCTGGATAAAAAGCCTGAAAAAGCCTTGCCACAAGTATCTTTTCGCGAGGTCTCCACTGGCGCCGATCAACACGATATTAGTCACATTTCGGTGATACAATTCAGATTGCTGACTATTTGTTGCGGAAATTTGTCTAGTGGAAAGTGAGAGTAGGACTATCGAAGTGAAATAGGCACTAACCAACAATATTCCTCGATATTTAGCTGCAAATAACGTGTTGGAAAACCCACTCCACGCCAGCGCCATATTGAAAATTTCAACTAGCCGAAGTCTCCACGCAGTCATCCGTTTCTGTAACGCAATATCCCACGTGGGGCATTGCGTGACAAAACAAAAATTGAAATAAATCTTATCAGGTTTTTCTTTATGTTACTACAGGTTTTCTTTTTGAGTTGAAAATAAAGGGATTTAAACAGATGATAGTGTTAGTGACACTTTATTATTTTCTTTCCTCACTTTTCACCGCGGCATGGTTTCCGGTCAACGTGACTCAAGCA
Source organism: Orbicella faveolata (assembly GCF_042242905.1). NCBI lineage: Eukaryota > Metazoa > Cnidaria > Anthozoa > Scleractinia > Merulinidae > Orbicella > Orbicella faveolata. The sequence goes on from NW_028301576.1 coordinate 8,121,970, forward strand.
TGTTTAAAAGTCATTTACCAAAATAGCGTGCATTCCAAGGTTAATATTTCGGAAAGTGTTGAAGGCAACAACGAGATTAGTGGTAAATCAGCCAAGAGGAACTAATTAGGTGACCAATTAATTACTTGCGAAAGTAATGGTGCACGTTATTACGAGGAGCACAACAGACTGAATGCACTCGGTGGACGCGTGTGTTGAAGTTGTCGCTGAACACTGATGCACTCACATATGGCCGCCGTAGAAACGTTAACTAGTGAAGTCCTTCAGGGAGAATTCGCCGACGGCTTCGACAGTTTGAATTACAAGACCGCACTGGACAAAGGCCGTTCTTTATACCCACTTGCGTGCTTTAACAGGAAACCAATGGAGCGAACAAGTAATATAAACAACAACAATATTTGTGGAAAATCGCCGATACAAGAGTTCACTTCAGATGGAGCTTTCCCTGCCCCCACACATGAACAGCGCTGTTGCGACGAATTTGCCGATGTAAACAGCGCGACGCTTTCAACACCAAGCCATCACCCTTTTAATTCTACAGAATGGTTTGAAGATTTTACATTTGAAAAATCTCCACCCGTCGATTACGCGGAGCCAAAGTCACCCAAAACTACCTACGAACGAAGTGCTTCAATGAAAGAAAAGGAAAGCGAAAGTTTGGCTGAAAATACTAACATGGTCGCTTTGGCAAAGAACGAGCCTTTAAGTCTAAAGGAAAGGATTTCCAATATTGACTTGAGTATAGAATGGCTAAAATGCGAGTTGACACTAATGCGAGCTCAAGATTTCTCGTTAAAACAACAGTTTGAACAGCTTTTCAAGGAAGTAATGGAATTTAAACTACGGATAGAAATGGAGAAGGACGATGAAGAACAATTCATCGAAGAGGAAATGTCATTTGAAGCAGAGTCCGACTGACTTCCAATCGTTACGAGTAATTTTGCTTATTTACTGCTTGTACATTTTGCCTTCAATACTAACACGAATATATCATAATTCTACCAGTTATTGTTGTAGCAATAGCAGGTTTGTGGGAAGAAATATTTCTTGGGTTCTTTGTTTACTGTTATGATATCATTAATTAAAAAAAGTTACACTCGGGTACGGGTCGCTGCAGATTAATTACCGCAGGGAATTCCATGCTACCGGATATCTAGGAAGGGGAAGCTCCCACAAACAGAATAAGAGTGCTGAATGGCTCCAACTAGTGTGATGCGAATTCAAGGGCAACTTGATTCTGCTGGATATCCACAACAAGCCAAAAATCCAATATTTCTTCGCTAGGCCAGGTTGCTATGTGCGTGAAGTGCTAGCTGATTTTAGACTGCGAAAGTATACCAGCGAGGGTATCTCGCGTGGGAAGAAAGCGTGGTCGCGCGCGCTTTGCGTATGCGCGAGGAAAGAGAGGAGATAGGTCAGTTAGGCTTTCACTGATGTACTCATTGTTTTACATTTCGCTCAGTTTTATAGAAAAAAGGAGGCGCAACTGATTTTTTCTATTATGAGTTATGTCTTTTCTAAATCTTTGTCAATGTGAAAAAGTTCAAAATTGTTCATTTTTCAGCAGACCATAAAAATTTCTACTGGGAATAACAACTCCCACTCTTCGAAAAGTTGTGCAACTTGTGTCATTAAATTATTTATAGAGTTTTGATGTTTACCTTTATATGACTAGAGAACATTTTTGCGGTTTACTTCGTTTTCAGTCAGATAATTTTAACATGCATTGCTGTTACGTGTACCTGAGCTCAATTTACGGACGCTTAGAGCTTTTTCTACATTCTGGCCGCGCGCAAGTTTGAGCGAGAGAAAAAAAAAAATCGATGATACACTTTTTTGCTCTCGCAATTGACGTAGTATGTTGCAAAAATGACCACATAATTACCAGTTCCCAGCTGGTGTGATAGCTCAGTTGGTAGAGCACTGCGCCGGTATCGCAGAGGATCTCATTCAGGTCTTCAAGCCTCTTACGAGAGTTGCTCCGGGGGGGGGGGGGGAGGGGGTACTCCAAGATAAAATTGGTAGGGGTGTGCGGCCCGCTTTCCAAAACACTTACCCTATTTATGACCAAAATCTATGATTTTCAATACCCTGACCCTAAATCAATACCCTGTTTCAGACCTGCCTTATACTTAGTTCCCTAGTTCAGACCGACGTTAAAGGCATCGTGAAGGGCGTTTTTTGATTTTGTTAATCGGTCTTATCGATAAAGACTGATAATGATGAAGAAGTGGCTTCTTCTAAAAACATACCCAATCAAGACTAGACTGCAAAAATCGATACCCTATTTATGACCAACACGGCTGAAAAACCCTAAACTTTGGGGCCGCACGTACCTATATAGCCCGTATAAGGGAGTACCCCCATCCCCGGGGAAGAGTTGCTCCACTATCTTAATCTACCATAAATTTCCAAAATTCACGGTCCTCGTTACTTTCGGAATTAGCAGCCTTTGGGGAAATTCTATGGTTTTTGTTTTAAAATGGCGTAACATGAACTGATGAAGCAAGAAGTGACAACGCTTTGTGGCATTAGCGATACCTTCCCTTATTGTAGAGTGCCTTTAGTACCGTCGTAATTTCGGTATTTTCGGGATCGAGTGGGCTCGCTTCTTTCGGGGGTCGCTACTTTTGGAGAATACAAAAGCAAAAACCGATACAACGTGGGATGATATTTTGAAGGTGTACTATATTTCGGCTGGCCAAACCAGCCTTCTTCAGGTACAATGAAAATTTTACATTCCCAATGTACTAATGGGGTTTATTAGCGGGAACAATTTTTTGACGCACTTTCGGGGGTCGTACTTTGGGAAGTTTGCGGTATCTTATCAGACCTCAGGAAATTGTTTAGGTTACAGTTCTTTTAATATCACTCGCTTAATACGGCCATAGTCATTCCTTTCATTTAGGCTGACAACTCTTCCATGTCCTTCCAGAGTGCTTTCGGATGAGCAACACGTCCGTAATGGCAGTCAGAATTCCGACAGGGTAATGATCTATTCTCCCGTTCCAAATGTAGTCGAAATCAAGCAAATTCTGCAGAACTGACTCGCAGTCAACGCAATTAAATGCAGTGGCGGATCTAGGGGAGGGGCGGGGGGGGGGGGCGGGGGCCCCCGTTATTTTGGGTCAAAAAAGAAGAAATGACTGAAGGAAGAAAAGCCGGCAGGGCAAGTAAAACAAAACCGTCCCCCTCCCCCCCCCCCCCACCCCCGCCCCTTAGCCTGGATCCGCCACTGAAATGCGACCTGACCTACAAATTGGGTGCAAATGACAGATTATCTTCGCGACACGTTATGTTTATCAGGCGATTAAAGCAATTTTAAGATCAAGCAGATTGTGCGTCGAAAATATTTTAAGACGGAATTCACCAGAAGTTCGAGTAACAAGTGGACAAAAACCGTGCTTTGTACCAAGATTATTTACATCGTATTGCAAACTTCAGTACTGTTTTAAATATCTTCTCAAAAAAATCCTTTCTAGCAACACCAAACGTAGAAAACAAATGTTGAACTTCGCATGAATCAATTGAAAGTATTGGTGAAATGAAACTGGTGAATGAAATTTTACCTGCACAATTTCTCTGAACTTTAAAGGGAAATTGTTTTCGGTCAGTTATTTGAGGCAACTATTTATATCTTTAGCTTTAAGAAAATGTAAAAAGGACTTTAAAATACTTAAAATTATTCTGGCACCAGATTTTTGTCCACTAAGAACTGAAATTGCTCGATTTCCTATCGGATCTCGTCTTAAACTGTATTGGCTCAATCCGTCTCAGACAACAACCAGTATGCGTAAAGCTATAATCAAGCGAATGTCTGCGTTAGTTCAAGTGGCTCCCATTATGGCGTCGGAGCTTATATGGTAACGCAAATATAATATTTCTATTCTTCCCGGATGGAAGCCGGGGTTGCTGGTCCATCGTGTGGTTATCCCCAAGCGTTAATTCACCGGCACCCATGTATACACTGGGAGGCTCTGTGAGAGTTGTGTCTTGTTCGGAGCCCTCGGTCCTGAGTCCAGCGGGCTTTGGCCATGCATCACCTATGAGGAACGCTTTAAAAGTAACTAAATGATGTGCAAGAGACAACTGGGGGATTACATATCGTTGTACAGTGAAATATGCCTTTCTGTTTCTCCCTGTAGTGAGAATTCATCGTTCCGAACATTTCACAAAAGTCACAAGACAGTATACTCTTCGGAAAATCTCCCGCAAAATTTCTCAACATGCTGTAGCTTCTTCTTGAACGTTTCCAAAACGTTTGTTTTGGATTTCCAAACGTCTTTATTAAACTTAATCATGTAAACAAATTTAAACTCAATACATCTCTCCCGGTTTGTAAAACGTTTGTAGCGCTATCGACGTAGTTTTCAACTACCGACACTAAGTCAGTAAGTGACGTCTACACCAAAAGCCACATTTTCAGCATTCCCGATACACGGAGACGCTTTCGGAGGAGGGGTGTCTAAACACATTCAAACTGACTGAGATTTACCCTAACCCGTCCTGAAACTCCTACACAGTGCTACACTAGCATGTTTATGTTGACAGAGTTTAATTTATACCAGACCAAGAGACACAAAACCGATCTGAGGTCGGTTATTTTGCGAGTTGCGAAGTTGCGAGTTGCGAGGTGCGAGTTGCGAGGTGCGAGTTGTGAGGTGCGAGTTGTGAGTTGCGAGTTGCGAGTTGCGAGCTGCGAGTTGCGAGTTGCGAGTTGCGAGTTGCGAGTTGCGAGTTGCGAGTTGCGAGTTGCGAGTTGCGAGTTGCGAGTTGCGAGTTGCGAGTTGCGAGTTGCGAGTTACGAGTTGCGAGTTGCGAGTTGCGAGTTGCGAGTTGCGTCAGACAAGGATTGGCGTTAACAATAAAAATAGCTGCTTAGAGAATTAGAGAACTCTTAGAAAACCATAAGCCTACTGGGCATCCACGTCACGTCCCACCCTACGGCCAACGAGAAGACTCTTCAAGCTTGCAGACTGGTCCCAACCAAGAGAAACAGCAACAGCTTTTCTGAGTCACTATACGCTTGAAAAAGTAGCAAGCGGTCACTACACGGTCCAAGTGGCTTTGCACTCATTTTCGCCGTCCTCCGCGAAAGTATCCACGCGAAACACGCGATATCATTTTTCGCGGTAGTGTATGTAGATTTAGCTTAGCTGAATGAATTTTTGTTTCCATTTATTTGAACATGGCGGTGCCCAACCAGAAAGCTTTTGCCTAGCCTGCAGAACAGAACAGAACAGAACAGAACAGAACAAAGCGCGAAGCGCGGCTCGTGTATCACGCTTCGCGGTCTGCTCCCCTAATCCGCCGGTTCAGCAGGCTAGCTTTTGTTACTGTGAGTCACCACTCACAAATAATATTTTTTCTTTATGGCTTCATATTTCTTAATATTCTTTTTTTATTTTCAGTACTTTACCTTATAAATTGTATGCAAATAACCTGTATAGTGTAAATAAAGAATTGAATTGTACCATCTGTAAAATAACTTGAGAGCCATTGCATACCTTGGCGTACTCGGAAAGAAGACCTAATGATTCAGACGAAAATGTCTCCTTGAAGTGCTCTTTCCGATGTGAGTGATAGGCACCAATCTCCAAGCACTGAAAACTCTCAAAGCGACTAGAGCAGGTTTATCGAATTAAACAAGTTCTGCTTGAATTTTTGATTCGCGAATATTAGAGCAATTTCGAATTCTTGAATTATGATAAATGATTGCCTAGTTCTTGTAAGGTTTTGTACCAGGCCTTCGCGGTCAATTAATTTTGGTGACGTAGCCCAGACGAACCTCAAACCACGTGACCCAAGAGGATTGACAGCGGTGAAATATCGAAGCCTAGGAACCAGGCAAGATAAACGACAAAAAATCAATTTTACTGCAGAGTGAACAAGTTTCGTGATTAATCTTCTTGATAAACGGAAATTATAAATGATTACATTGTGTGCGCGTTCTGTTTATTGCCCAGAGGCGAGTGAGTATTGATTGCTCAGCTAAAAAACCCACGCTGCTAAATTCAATATCGTTATTCATTTGAATACGTGACTTCCTATTAACGACCTATGTCGCAAACTGTTTGCTTACCTTTTTCATTTCTTAAAAAAATTCCTGAAAAATCGTATTGTAATTTTTTTTATGCCTAGCAAGTGGTATGGTTCAGGTTTGATCCCATCGCCTGGAAACGATGGTAAATCTGTAAGGAAAAATTAAATCTTGCTGCGTGTTTGAAGAACAAAAAAAAAAACGATTACATTGCAATATTATTGTCATATATAAAAGCAACCCTGGAAACGAATTGTCATTAAGAACACATCACGTAATTTGATGATGACGCATGTTGAAGTGAGTCAAGGTTTCTCTGAATATATTGTTATTGCCACACATGGGAATTTGACGTGAAGTCACGTGACTGGTATTTTCAACGATCACGTCTCTGTCAGCGAGTCTCGAAATATATCAAAATCGCTATCATGTGTATTTTAGTGGGTTTCCTAAGAATTAAACAGTGCACAAAAAGCAGTAGGGGTATTCGAAAAATGTTCTGAGATCAACAAAACAAAAGAATTGAGCCAAATTAATTTCCAGTTTGTTTATAAGAAGAAAACAGAAACCTATTTTAATATCTATGGCATACTGATATCTGTAATTCTCCACGGCAAAATGAACAGGCAGTTGGCCAGGTTGGAAAAGTTGAGTTACGTGAAAAATTACAAGCGTGAAACGTGCAGCGTGTCGCAAATCGTGATAAACGACAATCGTGTCTGGAATGATGCTGCAGGTAAATAACAAATAAATAACCGCACTACAGCTTACATTGCTTTTTTAAAACACTATCTGAAAAGTTCTGCCTTAACGGCTGTTCAATTTCTACTATTGTGGGCGATTTCCAGGTTAAAAGTAATTTGTGTGTTTGTTTGTTTGTTTGTTTGCTTGTTTCTGTATAAGGGAAACTGGGTCCTTCTCCATCAAGCACCTTTTCCATACAACAAACTCAGCTGAAACGAAACAAGCCAGCCAGGGGCCAGCTGTAGCAGGTTACGTAAGAGGCGAAAAGAAAAGAGGAATTTAACTTCCAGGCATTCTGCCGCCGTTTAGAAAGCCATAAATAAAATAGGCCAACAAAAGTGAGCGAAGACATTCAATCTCCTCAATTATGGAGTTACATATACCCCCTTTGGAAGCTGGGGGGAACCCGTTCTAATATGTCTCGGATGAATTATTGCGCAACCTTCGGCTTTGAGCGTCGTGCGCTAGCTGGAAAGGAAACTTGAATTTTGATATCAGTGCTATACCGAGGTGTAATCCCAGAAATAGGTTAGAATAAAGAAGAAACTAAGAAATGCGAAGTTTCACATTTAAATACTTCAACTGACTATGAAATCTATCTATATTTTTTAAAAAAAAGAAAGGGAAATTTACCATTTCCTACGTAGACCTACGTAGACCTACGTGGTCTGTTCCCGATAATTATTTTGGGTTTAAGACAACACTGGTATCATCTTCTTACAATTTGTAACACGTAACAATTTTCTTAGGCCGAGTATAACCGCTTTACGGAGTGAAAAATCGACGCGATAAGCGGTCTGGCTAAATTTCTGTGAGAGCAAAATGCAACTTCTTGCGTTGAAAAAAGTTTATTTTATCTCATGACACCGCAGCCGTAATTATCTTATGCGTGGCATATATTGTTCATCGCGAATAATCGTGCGCTAGCTGTCATTACATTCGGCGTCATATTCACTTTTTTATCAGTTTAAATTGGCTCTTACTTAATCAGTTTAAGGCTTTACAATTCTTTCGAAATCTGCTGAAGCGTCTGAAGAAATGTCTTCAACTAGCACACAGTACCGGATAATAATAACTATGACACAGGTTATATCTGGTGATTAAATGTCCATTCATATCGAGCGGTGATAAATATTTCGTCTTTAATTGCCACACGTCACCCTCGGTCTATTAGCTCATAGCCGTAAATGACAGAGACAACATAAAATTCTAAATTTTAAATTCAAATTAGAGGTATATACGCTTTGAAAAAACTGGTTTATTCCTTGTAGGCGATGAATAAAATCTATAAATAAAATTAACAAGTGGGATGGGAAAACACAAAATGTCCCTGTAGTTATTTTTGTTGACTTTCGCGATAAAATGAAAGCGCTCCGTACACGCTAAAATAGAATTCGGAGGGCGAACATTAAATGATTTGCATCTTAAATTCACCGCAACTGGTAATAACAATTTGTCAGATCAATTTAAAATTGATGTGCTACCTACCACCATTAAATGAGGAGGAGAAAAATTGCATCGTTTACCAGAGATCGCCATGACGACCCGTAAATGTTATTGTAGCGAAAGTGGTGAACACTGAAGAAACGGAACGTCCTCTCGCACGACTTTTGTAATTGTTTTTCATGGTCAAACCCAGCATAATAACAAGTTACCGTGCTGTCCTTATTAACAAAAATAAAAAAACCAACACTGCATGCTTTTAATTTGAATACACAATGCATGGCAATGAAATGAAACACACCCTTTCGCCTGCGCTAGGAACTATTGGCAAATGAGCCAAAACAGAATACTTTAAAAATAGAAGAGGACTATAAATTATGTAAAGTGTTCTTTTCTACCCTTTCCGAGGCGTTTTATCTCAGCTCGTGATCCATTTAACAAGTCTAAAATATTCGACCAGGTTTTAATTTGACGCACGAGCCTCCGTCAGTTACCTTACAAATGTAAACACGCGAAACACTTAGTATGCCATGCCTGCTATCATATTTTCACTCCAAAACTCCTTGAGTGTTAATTAGTAAAAAAGAGAGAAACTTGTAGTGAATGTTTCCCCGAGCAAGCAACTCACTAATTCTGCCTTGATTGCTGAGCGTAAAAACTCATTTAAACCCCCGATGCTCTTCCACAATCTAATCTTAGAGAATCAAGTGACCGGGCGAAGTTTTTGAGCCCAAAATATTATCAATACGTCCCTATTTCAAAAGTGATTATTTTTTTTATATATATATTTTACATTAAAACAAAACTGTCAACACGGATATCTTGCTATCTGTTCTCCCGTTTAAAAGAAAAAAAACAACAACAACAACAAAACAAAACAAAAAAAACAAACAGAGGTGATGGCATGATTGAGAAACTGTTTTTATGCACGGTCTGTTAAAAAACACATTGACTTTAGCGAGAACGAATGCGGAACACGCCACACAGTATGGCCGACAGAATATTCAGCATCATGACAATGACGTCACAACAGCTTTTTAGTTTATGGTAACATGATCGAAATTTTATCTCTCGTTACATGCTACAAACGCGTGCGGGTTTCTTTTTCGGCGAAATTACCGTTCACGAATATTCAGGAAAAAAAAATGAAAGTCGATAAAGAAAAAAAAAAAATAAAAATACACATTAATATTGCAGCTCGCGGGAGGGCTTTCGATTCAACGGTTTTCCATCCTGCCTGCTGTAATTAGCGAACCAACTTTAATGAAGGCCTGCCACTGTCGGGGACTGTTTGTGCGCATGCTCTGAGGAACAGGTGTTGAAGCTAGTAACGTCCTCAGTGCAGGCCATATTGTCAAGCCTACCAACCAAACAACGGGTAATCTAGCGGCGCTTCAACCCATTATCATCATGGTTTTTTTCCTCTCGACGCTCGGCTTCACCAGTGGCGTACACGACAGCATCAGATAATGTGAAGTCGTTCAAGTTTTGTATGATTGCCACAACTTTCTTTCCCTATGTTACTCAGGCTTAATTATGGCATTAAGTCAAAACACAAAGAAGCTGATTATAAGGATTGTGTTATTTCTCGTCTACCTTCTCCTTGGAGCTGCCATTTTTCAAGCGATCGAGCTTCACTATGAGAAGAAACAACGGAATGAATTTAAATTCGAAGAGTTCCTGAGCAATAATTTTACGGAAAAGTACAACATTTCGGACGTCGATATGACGGATTTTCTTCAGAAACTCAAGAAAGCGATAGAACTGGGCTTCGATTTGCAGACAGGAGAATATCCTCAAAGGTACCAGTGGCATTTCATGAACGCGTTTTTCTTCGCTGGAAATGTAGTTACTACAATTGGTAAGTTAAATCCATACCCTGCTAATCAGTTGCTGTTGTGATGAACTGGATTTTCCGAAGCGCGCATTTTCTCGCTTACTTGAAACCCGCGCTATAACGTATTAGGGTCTAATCTTGCCCTAGCAACAGACTCAAAGAGAGCTCCACGCGAGTCGACGACTGTATATCAGTTGCAAGCCAAAATCGACATCTACCTTCGCGCCGTAACGTCGGTTAATTCCTCGCTCGATGATGTTTTTTACTTAAAGCGGCGGTGACTGAGTAGATCGACAGTTTTTAGGGAATCGCGTTGATCCTTTTGGATATCACAGATTCGGTCAATTTTGGCTTCGTCTCAAGCAGGCAGCTGTGTACAATGATTGTTTAATATTTAAATTTTTAGGCTTTAAATGCGCTGAAGAAAAAGCAGCATCTAAGATGCGAGCAAATTGTATGACAGTAAAAATATTCCACCACTTTATAAGATTGGAAATCCAATCTTACGCTGTGAGCGAACATATTTTATTTCATCCCTTAAAATGTGATTTCAATATGCTCAAATTGGTCGGCAATGCATAAACCTCTTAAAATTTTCACAATGGGCGCAGGAGAATAAGTACGCTAGCTTACACTCGTCAATTTTCACTCTAAAACGCATAGAAAAGCGAAGAGGCACACTTCAAAACGTTGCTACGGAGCAGAACACTCTTTTATAACCCAAGCTATTTTAATTTAGCCTACAGTAATGCCTAGTCATTTCTCTTCGGTTAATCATAGATGTAGGTAATATCATAAAACATTACGCAAGCCAATTTTATCGGAAGTACAATAAGACCGCGTTCAAAGATACGAGAAAGGTAAAAAAAAAATTACTGTACCATTCAAAACTCAAACATTTGCACTTGCCAGACAACAGGCAAAGCCGACTGCAATTTTGCCGTGCAGAATTACCAACCTTTTTGTCGTTAAGAGAAAATCGGGTATAAATTTCGGTACTAACAAGGTTTTTATTTTCGATATGCTTGTTTTCATTCGACCCGCCTCGCAGATTCTAGCCGCAAAACGCAATGCGGTCGTTTCCCACAACAAAGCACTCAAATGCTTTAGATAAACAACATATCATCGAACGGTTAAGTATTCCTTGCCTCGAATGCTAATGTACAATAGTCAACTGGGGCAAAGTTTAGGCGTGTAGTTTAAAAATCGCTTTTCAGGAGTTTGATATATTCAGAGCGGTTCTTCCAGCATTTCTCTCCGTGTGGTTTCCATTAGCATTATACCAGCCAAGCTGCCGGTAATTATGATCACAACTCAGCCACGCAAATTAATAACAACTTCGTCGGGCTTAAAAGGGATCTGTATTTAACTCATATGTCGCTTTCAAACAAATATTTGTAGGAGCTTAACGTTCTACGGATGGCATGTTGTCGAGGGGTCTAACAAGGCAAAGGGACTCAAATCTTTTCAGTAACAAATAAATAGCTCGATATTTTGAGCCCATGAAAAGGAAACAAAATGCTCCGAACTGAGCCAAATTTCTGTTTTTGCCTTTTCACAAGAATTTAATTAATAGCTGTTAGAAGACAATTTGCTTTTTCTTGTCGCATAACGCGATAGCGTGTTCTATTTTCTCGTGTGTGTTCGTTTTGCTCTGAAAGTTTGTTTGCATTTCTCTTTATCCGACAGGTTACGGCCATTTAGTGCCCACTTCCTTCTGGGGACGTTTTTTCTGTATCTTTTACGCCCTGGTGGGCATTCCCCTAACAGGCTTAACCCTTCGTTCCGTGGGAAACCGCATCTCGGAGGGAATTTCAACTATTATCAAAGGATTCGAGAGAAAAGTGTACAACAGAGAAACGGAGAAACTGGAAATCAAGACTGCTGTCATAGCGTTCATTTTGCTTTCAGCCATTATTATCTTTCCAGCCTTTGGATTTGAAGCTTTGGAAGGATGGACGTACTTCGATTCTGTATATTTTTGCTTTGTAACTCTAACAACTATCGGTTTTGGCGATTTCGTACCGGTATATGTGAAAAAGAAATATCCCCAGGACGATGCCACTCCTGTTGTTTTGGAGTTCCTTAACCTTATCTACATGGTGGTTGGACTTGCTGTCATGTCTGGCGTTATCGTCTCCATTAGTGGAGTCATTGAGGAAAAAACGAAGCTTATTGCTATGCCAGATCCATTTGAGACTTTGAAAATTGGAAATCTGAACTCTAAAGCGCTGCGGAAACTAGGAATGGGCCCCAATGGGCCAGATGGTACGCGACCTCAACGAATGCCTCCGAAGCTCAACTCTTCCGTTGTACGAGGTCTTGACACAGGATCGAATCTGGATCGTAGTCAGTCTGCAGATAATATGGATTTTCAAGGCCCGACGCCTATACTTCATTTGAACAAAAGTACACTGCCGTGTGAAGGAACTACAGAAAACGAGGGATCGCCTCAAAATTCCAAAAAGCCTAAATTAGTGTTTCAAAATAAAGTTGTTCCCGTGAACTCCGACGGAGTTTTACACGAACCGACGGATAGAAAGTTTTCTACTTTATCATCTTTTGAGAACAGGAGCGACAGTCATGACGAAATAGAAAGGGAACTTGCTCCAGACAATGGTGGGAATTCACGCAGAAATACCTTAACGGAGAAGACGGGGAGCAAAAACGAACTCGTAAGTAAACTATGCTCTTTATCCTGCCGTAACATTAGCTCATTTATTTTCCACTTGGCAAAACTAAGGCTATTGATCCTGATGTCTCATTATCCACGCCTAACAGACGAGAAATTGTTTGTTCGCTTTTTTCCTTTCCCGTGAAGATGATGGTAGAAGAAGGGAAAATATTTTTTGACCAATTTTCGAGAACGAGTTTTAAATGACTCCTTTTAGTTTTGTTTATGAGAAAGCTCGAGAAAGATTATACGTTTAGCTTCGGGTTAAACTGTCGTCAAGGATGCTTATGTGGCTGGAATAGCCGTCGGTCACGTTTTAAACGATTTTCTAGTCAAATGCTGTTCGACAAAAAGGGACAGTGTGTTATCGCGACCTTTAAAGCGAATTTTTATTCCTGTTTTGACGTACGAGTGATGAGCTAAGTATTTCATGTCAATGAGTGTCTTTACGAAACAAAGACGCCTTAGAATTATACATAAGGATGTCACATTTTCAATAGAAGCACCTGTAATTTCGCTTGTTTTTATGTTCGACTTGCTCAGAAATTAAAATGTGATGAACCCACATTAATATTCAATGCGCCGGCCTTAAGTTTCACACGTTCATGAAAAAAAACACCTTTCTTCTAATTACTCCGAAGAATATTTCTTATCGTTAACGGCTTTAAGTTTGCTTACGATAAGAGATGTTTATAGTGTTTAACAACATTGTCTTTTTCTTCAGTGACTTTTATATTCTAGGTAGCCCTTGAGTTGTATGTAAAAAGCGTAAGTTTGTCTTGTGAAAAACGCAACTTGTTCGCGACGCCGACTCTTGTTTGACAACCATAAATTGAACGGTAATTATTCGGTATGAAAGAAACTCACTAGTTATTTGATAATCATTATTCCAGCTTTGTTTATCCGTTGAACAAACTTTTGCGACGTCTGGGTGACTGACTGACAGGCAGGCATATATAACTTGATGGTTTGGCAACAAAAACATGTCGCTTAGCTCCGCAACATAGCCGAAAGCATTTTGGAGAAAGACAGTTGCAAATTGTTTATTTTTTTCCTGCGTGACGTGTTCTTTTGAGCCTTTTTGACAGCTGTTCTGTCTTGTTTAATAATGAGCCGTATTTTCGAGTGTTAATGTTTTTCATCGTCTACACCTCACTCTACACTACGATTTTAATCTCTGTTAGACTTTGCCCAATCATTAACCGTATAAATTTTATATAAATTGTATTTCACTAGATTATTTTCACCAGATGTTGCAACATTCATAACTTTATCACGAGGCAGTATATCAAGCTATCCCTACCAAAGGTTAAACTATAAATTCTGGGAAAAGCACATTTCTTTTTTGTTGCGCCAAAATTTTCAACGAACCCCTGCTCATAGAGTTAATCCCGAAAGCATTCAGACTTTCTGCCGTCGAGCAAAACGTTTCTTTTATCTCAACTTTTAATTGCAGCTTTTATTGTAATTTTTGTATTGTAATTTGCATAGCATAGTTTTCTTTTTACCTTCTTAAATTTTAATGTAATGTATTTTTTAGATGCAGGGTCTCCATAGATACCAGGCTTTGTGCTGAGTAAACAAATAAAATTTTATTATATAAAACGCTTTACTTTACTTTAGATTCCTCTCGCAGTACTTCTGTCGTTATCTATGGACAAAATTAAAGCGCTTTAAATACTAAACTATTCAAAGTGCGGCCGGGGTGCAATTTCTGGCCAGGAATTGGTCGAAATTTTAGCTGTCATGACGCTTTCTTTTTAATTAGTGTAACTGAGACGGAATTGGTCAAAATTTTAAATGTCAGCTGAGAGATTTTATTACATGCATAATCATAGCTGAGATCTTCGAACTGCAAAATTTACTGATAGATTAAAAAGGGGCTGAAATGAGTTTAACTCAGTGATCTGAGAAAACGCCAAAATCTAACTGATAACTGAGGCTACAGGGTGGAACCGTGGAGTAAATTATGTAAAAGAACCCAAACCGTAAATTAATCATAAAGTCACCGCTTAAATTCCTCCATAAAGAATTTTTCTCGCATTGATTAGTGCACATACGGTATGGATTTGTGATAGGATCAAATAATTTTCGTGTTATAATACTTGGAAACCCAACTATGTCGATAAAAGGCGTATATTACAGCCTGTAATTGAACAAACGGGACTTTTATTCGGATTGGCGCTAAGACCTGATGTTGTCACTATGCGACTGTGAAATATGCAGAAACATAGAGCAAAGTCTTTTCACTTATTTAGAGTGAGGTCTCGTTTCAATTTCGGCTCGTCTTGTTATCATAGTCGACATCGCGTCGTCATCGTCGCTGTCATCATCATCATCATCATCATCATCCTGCTCATTATCATCATCATTATCAACACGGGTGCTTTGCATTGTGGAACGCATATTGTAGGGCATCTCGTCTTGTTGTACGCGGTAAAATGCCCAGTTACCAGAAAAAGACAATTCGAATGAATTCCACGAATATCACTTGTTCAGTTTGGCATCTGTTCCGAGACCTGTACTTGAATATTCTGATAGGTGATTCGCAGCCAGTCCCGGGAGACATCATAAAAAGGCGTGAAACCTGTGTTGTGGTGGTCTGGCAAATAAAACAAGCTTAGAAGTGATGAGAAGTCACCACTAAGTTAACAAGTCACTGCGTTAGGCAGGTTTTCATATCGAATCACTACGATGGCTGCCATCCTTGCCACCACTACAAAAGACTGAGCGGTCCTTATGACTACGGTGTCCATAGTAACAGCGATCTCATTATGGAGCTTAAATCTATCTCGGCGATCATTGTTACAACGATCGATAAACTTTCTTTGGCAGCGACAACAACATGTTGGCAATTACGTCAAATACAAACCAAGAATACTATAGTCTTGATTGAGAATATAACACAAACAGCGGT
This sequence comes from Orbicella faveolata, assembly GCF_042242905.1. Classification (NCBI taxonomy): domain Eukaryota; kingdom Metazoa; phylum Cnidaria; class Anthozoa; order Scleractinia; family Merulinidae; genus Orbicella; species Orbicella faveolata. The sequence goes on from NW_028301576.1 coordinate 8,137,625, forward strand.
AGTAAACATTATATTCCATCACATTTAATACAGAACTTAACGTTTTGTATGCTGGTCCACATACATTTTCAGAAGTGGCTGTTACAATTTTTTTGAAAACTATATATATATCGTAAATATTAGAGGTCTGGAACCTAGACTTACAAAAATGATCTACAGCAGTACGTTTTTAAATGTACATAACTTTGCGGTAATTTTTAAATTCTGAATTTTTTTTTATCATGTAGTCTTAATTTTACGCAGGTCCCCTTTTGTTACCAGCCTATGGCTGATGGGGCTACCCTGCCTAAATAAAGACGGCTTGACTTGACTTGACTTGACTTAACGTTAACCTGGTAACCGCTGTTTGTGCTATATCTTAATCAAGCTATGATGTCCTAAGAACGAGAGTTTATACCATACTACAGCTACAGTCTTCATTGGCTTGATGATGAAATAATAAAGCGGTAGATGGAAAATATAGGTTCGGCTTCATATAGCTGCTTATAAACTGTTCTACCAAGTGAGACGGACTCTGTCAGACTCCCTTCTGTTTCATCCCTCTCCGAGCAGAAAGAAAAGAGACTGGCAGGCTAGAATTGTTCAATTCTTTCTTCAAAAAATCTCCCATTACGAACCTACATACCCGAGTTGAAGATAATTTTGTAAACACATACCATCTTGTGAAAATATTTATAGAAATAGCAGTTTTCAAGTTACTTTCTCCTAGAGTGGCGGCAAATGCACTCTAGCGGTAAATCATTCAAACCCTTGCTACGTATGTATGCACTTTAAGGTTTTTGTAGTTCGAAATACTTATCGCCATTTATTCTATTTATTGAAGCTCGTAACTCGAAATGACATGACGTATAAAGGTTACTGAAACGCGGTCGTGTCCAAGTCTAACAACTCTTACTGTTGTTTATCACGTTTTCTTAGGTTGTTCAGGTCCAGATTACTCCGGTCCCAACCCCTCGCTCTTCGCCAATACCTTCTCCAGTACTGACAGAACAAGACGAACGTTCAAATCCGAGAGAAGAGCCCACACTAGAAGTTGAAGAACATAAAATCATTTTTACAAACAAACATAAGCCGATAAACGGAGAACGCATGCCAAGCATGAACCATGCTCTGTCCGTAGAAAAGTTTGGCAAAGGTTCAGTCATTTTGAATGGCTGCGTTGGTCAGCCTAAGGAACAGAAAGACAATCATGCTAAAGTGCAAACGCCAGCACTGAAAGAAACTTCTCATCAGCCTATAAACAGGTGACGAAGGCAGGCAACTAACGAACTAAGGACTAGGCAAGGAGTGATTCATACACAGATAAGAATGGCTGGCAGAGTTGATGAATACCCCGGGCAGTGTGCCAAAACCTAAAGCAGGTTTTAGCCAATCAAAGCAAGGAAAGCAAATCACGTTACTAACCACCTGATAAGAAGTCGCTCCAGGCTTCTCGACGAACTCGAGGAATGTTACGGAGTACCTCCAAAGATTACTTGAAATTAAATGGATAGCGACCTAGGCTTCAAGTCTCGAGGATATCCAAGTACCGCAGTAAAATTGGCGTCCGCGCATTGAAGATCATTGCTTGCGCATGCTAACTCGTGCTTGAAAATATATTGCAACTTGCCATTTACGAGGCGACTGCACCAAACGATGAATTGGAACTCTACAACCACAGGGCATAGGTTCAAAATGTCCTTGTTTCTTAGAACAAGGGGTGTAAAAAAGGCGAAAGAAATAGTTACGCCTACATTGTAACGTTGTCAAGGCCACGCCAGAACTGACATTTTCTAACAAGTTCCCTTTCACTAGAAAGCTTGAAAAAGGAGACATGAAAAATATTACAATTATAATGCTAATACCAAATATCAACTTACAAAAAAAGGTCCAGTTAAGCTTTAAATACAGGAACAACATTGGGGTTTACAGTCAATGGCCTGCTCATTTCCAGGCTCCCTTTTGTATTTTCCGCCATCATGCGGCAATCGTTTTGTAAGCTCCAGGATAGGAAAATCAAAAATTTCATTTCCGGATTTTTTCTGAACAAGGTCGAGATGATGCTACGTTGAAAGGTTAAGTTTTAGTTTCTATTTGTTTTTTTACAAAGAAATTCATACATAATTCACTAACGTGAAGAAATAATAGTTTTGTATTAAACTCAATCAACAGTCAATTCTGAATAGCACTATAGAAATGCCAGAGGTCTCTCCATTCCTCGACACAGGTCCCGTCTAGATTCGCCCGAGAGGGTTTAGGTCGAGCTGTAAGAAGACCGCTGGCATTTCATGTTAAGACGAAAGTCGTATTAAAAAGTACATTCGGTTGCTGCTATTTAATTAAGCAGCTATTTAATATTAGGGCTCAGTAATGTCTTTTCAATTTGAGACTAAAGCAATGTTTTATATCACTGTAGTAACAAAAGGCACGCAGACTAGTGTAATGCTGTACAGATGCGAGAACAGATGTAATGTAAAGCTATAGTTGCCATCATAAAATATAACTCAATATGAAATGAAAAATAATAGTAAATAAAGATGAAAACAATAAAATAATAGGAAATAATTGTAATAACTGGTAACAAATTGATAATTAGGCTGTAAATAAACAAGAACAAGATACTTTCCTTAATAAAAAGGCAAAACAATTTATCTTTGTCTCCTTTTCATCGTAAAGAAACCGAAGACGTTTCTTACCTTGTTGTTGATAAACTGACTAAGAAATGAAAATTTCTATGAAGTATCTTTGCGACGCGCTTTCTCAATTAATATTAGGAACGTTCAATAACTGACACGAACTCTAAATTAATAATTGAAACGAAACCGAGGGCAAACCAAATTTTACCTAACCAGAAATGTAACAGGGCATTTAAAACACAAAAGAAAGTGTACAACCACTGGTGGATCAAAAGGTCGGCAGGAAAGATGTCGAGCTCCGAAGCGTGCGCATTGATATTAATTAGACATTGAAAAGAAAATGCGTGGACTTTGCTCGCGTAGTTTGTGAAATATCTATTTTCCATACAACAACAACAACAACAACAACAACAACAACAACAACAACAACAACTTTGTTTGTACTCATCCAGCTAGAAATTAGATGAACAAAAATAATTTTAAAATAAACAGAGTACATGGCTACCCATATCATATAGCCCCCTGGCTATTTTAAGAATTGGTGCCCTGTAAAATGCACTAGAAGTGTATAATACCATTTTTCGAGGAGTTCAGACTCCTGATTTTGCTCAGTTTCGCAATGCATGCAGCTGAAGTTAAAACTCAACGAGTTCTGCGTAACTGAGTCTATGCTTGGATTCTTGACAGGTTTTGTGTTGGACAGGGAAAACTAAATCGTAGTCGAACCTAACTCTACGTGGGAGGCGCGGTGGCCTCATGGTTAGTGCACTCGTCTCCGGATCGAGTGGTCCGAGTTCGAGCCCTGGCCGAGGACATTGTGTTGTGTTCTTGGGCAAGACAATTTACTCTCACAGTGCCTCTCTCCACGCAGGTGCATAAATGGGTACCGGCGAACTTAATGTTGAGGGTAACCCTGCAATGGACTAGCATCCCATCCAGGGTGGAGTAGAAATACTCCTAGTAGCTTCATGCTACGGAAACCGGGATAAGCTCCGGCCTCATGAGTCGCCACTTGGCTTGTATGCAGACTTTGCGTAACCCTACGTAGCCTCCTTCGCAGACGCTATATTTGCTCGTCACGCAATCTTCCTCCCCCATGAACTGCGGCTGAAACACAGGGCTATTCACATAGCCCATGCACATCGCACTTCCCGATAGGAAGCAGCTCAGCGAACTTTGGACCCAGAGAAATTTTTCAAGAGCCTTCAACGGATATATACAAGCATGGCCATTCAACTAGAGTTTCCTCATAACAGTGTAAAACCGTCGATGTAAATCCTTATCAGCCAATCATAAGCTAAACATTGTGTATCAAAATACACAACGACCCGGCACTGATTGACTGTAAACTAATTTCCACCTGATCTCCAGCTAATATTTACGAACCCAGGGAAAGGACTGTGCTGTTTGTTTTAGCAGACGCAGCAGACGTTCATGGGGAGGAAGATTGCGTGACGAGCCCAAAGAGCGTCTTTGTTGGAGGCTATCCCCTACGGACACCCCTCTGTTACGGAGAGTTCTCTTCACTTTTAGCCGGAACCCCCTAAAAGTATTGGGCCGGGGACCGCCGGGGACAGTTCCCTTGGACCTGGCATATAATGTTCTTTATAAGTAAACCCTCCATTGTACAGACTATCTCTAACACGGACAACAGGCACTAAATCGCGGCCAAGAGAAGAGAAAATCAGGGCCGCTGAACCAGCGATGATTGCGTCATCAATACAATTAACTGTTTACAGTTTCAGACCCCGCTCCCATGGCCTTTTCCCAAGCAAGGTATCCTGTGCCACACAGCAATTTTTTTCTGCCAACGTTTTTGCGCATTGTACCTGAAACAGGCTATGAAATAGTACAGTCGATTACCAGCCGTAGGTCAAGAAAAACCCGCTCTTGGTTTTGGCTAATTTCGACAAATGAGAAACCACCATCCCGATGGAGCTAGGCTCGATCAGCGGCCGAAATCGTGCTTGACGTGAAAACCACGATGATCGTTTTATCTATCAAAGGTTGGTATTATTGTAGACTAACGTTTACATCAGTTATCGCTAGTTGTTCTAGCCACGTTAAGTAAATTAAATGATCCCTCTGTGAAGCCTGTGTTGTACTGTTTCCTCTATGGATACCAGCCTTCGAGCTGGATGAGCCACCTTGGAAACACACCGACGCAAACTGCTTTTTAGTTAGTTCGGTTAAAATCTAGCTTAGATAGTTGTATTACAAGTTATCAATTTGACGCAAATTGTTCCTTGCTTGAAAGTAACTATTGCGCCAGTTATTCAGATGGGAACCCAACCACGACTGTATATCCCAAACTATTTGTCCTCCTTTATCTCCTTTTCTATCTCTCTTTAACACTTTATTTTTTAATCACAATTGTAAATTATTTCATTAGTGCTATTTATTGTTATTTCATTAATGCTATTTATCACATTTATATGTATTCTATTTTTTTTCTGACACCTCAGTAAAATTTATGTTTATGAGAGTTTAAATCAAAATTGAATAGAATTGAATTGAATTGAACTGAAATGAAATAAGTTTTCCTTTTTCTTGTACCCTAACAAATTTTCTCTCCTATGCTTTTCATTACATAATGGGACTGTCACTAAATTTTTAGTTCCATTTAATTTTTAAAGCAGTATTCTTCGTTTAATTGTTTCATTCTAAAGATTATACTATTTTCTTATTTTCACGGTTATTTTTGATGAATGAACTTCATTCATTTTCCCCCCTATCAGTAGACACGGTGCGGACTTTTTCCGGACCTATTTTTCCTTGGTCTTCCGGTTTGTTCCTTCTTCGTACTTAGTCCTTCCTCAGCAAACCATGATCACCTGACCATAGTAACTTCCGCTTGATTAACATGTAAATGCATTGATATCTTTTCAAAACTTCAACCTCACTGCGAACAATTAAGTCGAACTTGAAATTCAGAAAGTGGACTAAAGGAGCTTTTAGTTGTTCACTGTTGTTGCTTGATACGGGTGAGTCAATCTTGTCTTTTCTTTCAGGTGCGAAGGCACGGAAATCGCATTGCCAAATCGAAGCTTATGGCATCCCAGGAAGACGTTTTGTGGTTGTCCTAATTTTCGAGAAATGATTTCTGTGTGGAGGCCATTTCTTGGATTTCATTAATGTGGGCTGCTAATTTCATCCACATCGTTCTGAGAACACGTTAAAATGAGGGTTTATATCCTAAGCGAATGTTACTTTTTCGTGACTAAATAAGTAAGCTTCTGAACTTCGTTACGGCTTGCCCTTATTCAGCCGATTTAACTCACTGTATTTATATTTTATGCTTATTTTAGGTTGTTAGTGAAGACGAAAGGCTGTGAACAGATGTGTAGTGTCGGTCCTTAACCGGCGTTGACGAAAACACGTCAAAGAAACTGTTTGCTTGTTATCCTCCATCTTGTGATAAGTTCGCGTAAATAACGACGACGAGCTCAAATGAGCACTGTGTTTGACGGATGTGCAGCGTGGCTTACACTTCAGTCGTGAAGGAGAGGAAGCCACCAGAATTTCAAAATTGAACGTTGGATAAGGAGCTTTCTTCCTGTTTAATTTGGCGCAGCCGTCAACTGTTTACTACGAAAGTTACGCTGTTGATTTTTCCTCGCGTTTGGCACGTCTGGTGGCAGGATAACCAAGGACTCCGTCGTAAACTGGTGATTTCATAAACGCCGGTCTTTCAGACGGAAAAACTCCCGACTAAATACAACTAACAAGGGCTTTTGACTGCATTATACATTCAGTGTTGTTGAACTGGAGACAGGGGGCTAGCATAAGCTTCAGCACTGCTTGATCTAATCTCGGCTATTTATACACCGCCATTTTGTTAGCCGCGAAATGTAAATACATTTACACTAACTTGTTACGTACGAGCTGTTCTGTTGAAATGTGAAGGAAGCTTATAGATTTTCTTAACGTTATTGGAATGCAAGAATTTTCGTACAGGGATTTCAAAGTCACTCAAATCACGTATGGCTTCATTCTGTGGACAGACGAGTTTTGAATTAGCTGTTCTGTCAAGAATTGAGCTTATACCCACAGGTTGAAGACTTCTCTCGGCGATCGAGACACAATGACTATGGCTTTTGGTGAAAGTAATTTGAACAATAATTCTGAGTTTATAAACTGTCTTCGAAAGCCTGTTGACCACCGAACAAATGAGGTAAGTGATATTAAATTGTGCTAGCAATTTGACTATTTTACAGATTGCTGAATATGAGCTAAGCTTTAATAGCACTGTGAGCTTTGATCAACGAAATCGACAACACTGCGAATTACTCTGAATAGTTGTCAATTTCACGACGTCAATGAATGAGTGATAATCATATTTTATTTAAGCTTACCGCGATTGAGCGGAAGCGATCTTAGGCTGAACAGAGGTGCACAAATTGCAATTCACAAATGCGAGGCACGAAAACAAGCGTAAGGAAATCTTGCTATATGCGTGCAAAATAGCGAAAATGTGAGTTGCGTTCGTTGTACATTCGAGAGTGAAATTGAATGGCTATTTTGAGCAACAATCGCCGCTTTCATATACCAGCATTTTTCTTTCGTTCCGCATTGCAACTTGATAAAACTGACCAGCTTTTAGCGTAATTTAATAGAAAATGTTTGGACATAAATCGTCTTGTATCAGTAGTGAGTGACAGTAACCACACTATCATTAGGCTTATAGCGAGCTTAATTTTTACAGCATATCTTTGTTTTTGTTTTTATCAATACGTGAATGGATTTTTTAACAAACAACACAAAACTTTATTAAGATTTAATTACTTATATCTTTGTCATCTTATTCTGTATAAATTGTTAGTGACAAACCTTTTGCTTGTATATATGCACAAGGTGAAAAATTTGTTCCACTCCTAGGTAGGAGTTCTACTGCATTATAGACTTTCTGTAATATTTAACAAAAACATCAGCAAAAATGCATTTATCCCACAAACATTTCTTAATGAGATTAGTTAATTAGGTCACAAAATTGCATGTACTACTAATACCTGAGGAACATAACACTAGAGCGGCATATAGTCTGTTGTCATTCAGCAGATATTTTGTACAAGGACTAGATATAGTTTTCATATTTATTTCGATATGAGTCTGTTGGTGTTTTTTGGGGTCTTAATTAAAACTTCTTGTACATGCTCATGTATGTGTATGTCTAGTAATACACATACATGTAGCAGAGTAACTTTTCTACAACACAGATTTAATTTACCACAGGAATATTTTCTACCCTCTCTGGGTGGAATACCTCTTTCTAATTGTTTACCACTAGCAACATTTCTTAAATTTTCTGAGAGACTGTTAGCTTGTGGCTCAGATGTTTATCAGTCAGTGTCTTGATCCTCTTGAAAAAAATTCAATCTTTGATAGAATTTTAGGAAGGAGAGAGACTTAGGATGTGAGGATTAAATCTCTCCTCAGAATACTGCACACAAATGCACATCTCTGAAATGTTGTGCACTTAATATATATAAAGATATAAAACTACTTTAATTGTATTCTGTGGAGTAAACAATAGAACTCCAGTCAAACATGTATGTATATTCATATACTATAGATGGTTAAAACATACACCATACAACATATTACTACATGTAACCCCATTTGAGTAATAACAAACAGTATATTGTACATGTAATGAATACACTGTTTATTCCATGGTTATCTATGCTAGATCACTCTTTAGAACTTCTTCATTTTCCAAGTATTTCCTTACACTGTGTGTGTGGCTAAAGTAAATATTTTGCTTTTGTTCACTAAAGCTTGATTAAATTGGAATTCAAACTAGTTGCCTTAATTGACAGGAGGCTACTTGATTAGCAATGTTTTCTTCTACGCTTCTTGACAGGAGAAATCACAGCTCACAGGGAAATTAATTGGCTTTATCACTACTGAATTTAAATTCACAAACTTACATGTACATAGAAAGACCCAATTCAAGTTTTGTGGAGATTGATGTCTTAGGTGACAATTTTATACCTTAGCTGAGACATGACATTAACATCACAGCCTTGTAAAATATAACAAATGCTAATTTCTAGAATTGATCTAGGACTGATATGCCAAAATACAGTAAAAACTCCAGTCCTATGTGCTTCCTTTTCAAAATTAATCTACCCCCTTACTTCACCTGGGCATTTATAATTTTGGGCAGAATAGTTTCCACAATTGGGCTACATGTATTTATATCTAGAGAAGATTTGAACATTTTTAATGTTACTGTAATATTTCACATTGTTTTCTTTAGGATGTTGAGACTATCTTTTGTTGTTTATCCGGGATGCAGGCCGTGGCTGGTCTGTCTGAGTCTTCTGTCAGGTTAGTGCATCACACAAACAGAATTACGCAAAAATATGTTACGTAAATTATGTACACGTACATAGCCAAATTCACATTACACATGTACATGCTGGTATATATATCAATGTTTTAAAAGCCACTTGAGTAAAGTACTATAAAAATAGTGTTAGTATAAATACCAATGGAACATGAATTTACATGTATGAAGCTGAAAGCTAATGAGTTACTATTTTTGCTATTTATAGACATAGGGGGTGTTAGCAAAGCATTATTTTCTAATTATAAATGTTTACTGCAAAAAGATACAATGTGATCATTACCTTTTATTATACTGTACATGTAAGCCATGTTGGCTTAAATTTTGAATAGGTTTCTAATACATGTAAGACAGTGTGTAGCTACATGTGAAAGGGAGTGAGTCAGTTTGTTCTTGCCAGTTGCTGTCAGCAAATAAATGTAATTCTTTAAGAAGTTATATGTGCACAAATGGATGGTTAATTTTGTAAAAATGAGCATATAGTGTTTACAAGTGCATCTACAGTGTATGCCAACATTCAAGGATTATCCAGGAATCTCCCGGATACATACTGATTCTCCCAGTCTCCCGAAGGGGTCACTAAATCTCCCAGATACAAAGGAGAGCTACAGTGCATTTTTGACACTTACTGTGCCCAATTTTTGGCACTTTTCGGGAAAATGTTGGAATATTTGATGCATTTTTGTGGTTGAATTGGTCAAGCTCTAATTATAATGATAACATTTTTAAGAGTTGAGAACTTAGGTAAAATTGGCGATCTCCAAGATTTCAAATTTTTCAGGTTGTCTCTCTGTATATGTATGTGTGTTACAAAAATGAAACATTTTGTAACCAGGAATATAAATCAATTGTCAGTAATATTGTTATAGTTCCTTGGAAGCAAGGGTTTTTTTAAACAGGAAGTGTTTGTACCCTGTAGGGGGAAATTATCCAAAATATTGGCTAATCCGTAATTTTGTTGTGTTTATGAAGGAAAACAATATAATTTTTTTTTATCATGTTTCAACACTGGAGCTTTCTTTTCTTTTTTGTTAAAGATATTGCATTAATTTTGTTATATCCCTAATGGAGACACTCTTAAATTTATAACTTCTTTTAGACTAATAATTTTTAAAAACATTTATGTAATGTTTAAAAAACGAGCAGCAATACGTTTTATCAGATTTAAAACACGAGGTGTAGCTGAATGTTTTAAACCTGATAAAACACATGTTGCAGGTTTTTCGAACAGCTTCAAAAACGTTTGTGGTAGATCTACTCATTTGTTGAATAATGCTTGGGTTTATTATTATTTTTCTGGAGGAAATCAGCTGCAAAATTTAGCCGTGTCTTTATCGAATTTAAAGACACTCATTAAACATTCATTTCTTTCAAATGTATTTTCCTTTATGAATTATTAATGATTTTGAAGTAACCATAAAGTTTTTGAAACAATAACTTACTGAAAGCAATGCCAGTGAATATTTTAAGATTGATCAGTTCTACAGTTCTTATTAAAGGAGTTCTGATCAGGTAAAAGAATGATTAAAATATATTATTTGTAAGCTTTCAATGGTTCTAAAGAAAGTCTATAAACATACAAAGGCAAACTTTTTTAAACTGCCTTGAAAGATTCTATCATTCATTTCTTTGATCAATAAATTATCCAGTTTGGATCTTGATGCAAAATTTGCAACCAGGAAGATTTCAATGTGATACCAAAATTCCCTTAGAAGCTTGGATGCATTTTTTTGTGTTTCGATCTGTATTCTCTATTATTTAGATGGCCCTGAAAGATCTGGAGCTATAATTTGCAGTTTTATTCACTCAATGACACACAGTTGACACATGTTAATACACTTAGATATCACCAAGGCACGACTAATTAATCTGTAGGAATCAAACAGGTGTCAGTGAAAACATTTTTGACAATTCAAGAAAACAAATGAGAAGTATTTCATTTGTTGAAGGGAAGAGTCCATGACTTTTGATTGTTTGTGATTGTAATGTTGATTTATAAGGTTCGTTATGCAATACAGCCAAGCAATGTGCGCTTAGTAACCAAAAAATCTATCTCATTAATTTGTTCTTGAAAATATGTTTACCATCCTTCTCTGTATATTTAATTGCCCTGTCAATTTTTGTAATTACATGTATTGCATGTGCCTGTAATTGTGCCTTGCACAACTTTATTATTAGGTATATATTCTTAGTATGCAGATTTAATCAATGTACATCATTGACAGCGTAGACTTTGGTGTGTGAAAACCCTTGAGAAACTTGCCTGCCAGATAACTAAGGAAGAGCCTTTCAGAAAGAAATAACCAAAATAGGTGACTTCTTTGGATTATCTTGTACAATGTAACTATTCCATTTGTAAGGGAAATGACTGTTTTGAGTACATTGTTCCATCTACTCAGTCTCAGCCAGTCACATATCACCAATTAATATATTCATGAAACTGTTGTTAACATAATTAACATGCCTTTCATCTAAACTCCAGAGCCATGTCAGAGACTGCAAGATATGAGGCAGAAGATTCCAATTATTTACTTTATGTGTGAGTTTTTTACTGGATAATCAACTGAAATACAGCTTAATCACTAGCTCAGGGTTTTCATTACGGGCCAGGCACAAGATAAATTGGCCGGCTGTAACAGTGATTTTGCCCACCTGGTGTGACCATCTAGAGGAAAGGTTTTTTAAAAAGAAGTACAGTTCAAAACGCTTTGCCCACCTGTGAAAACCAGTTGCCCTCTTGCTGAAATGCTTAATGAAATCCTTGCTAGCCGTGTAGTAATTATTGTAAGTGAAGTTCTTGCTATTAAAAGTTTGACTTTGAATTAATTTACATGCGAAAGGGAACATTTGTACGTGTACACTGTGTTCAAAACAAACATGACTGTTTGTTCCTGTTGTACCCCAAATGTGTTGAGAAATCTCTGTTGTGTAAAACTCACTGGTGACACGAACTGAGCATCAGCTGCAATTAACGATAAGAATTGTTCTTCTTTTGTGAGTTATACAAGGATGCAGCAAACCATAATTAACTAGGTTAAGGTGCAATTGTACGTAACTATTATGTTTAATGAATGAAAAGTCCCTTGCTATGATTGTGTAGATTGTCAGACCATAAAACTTGGTTACAAGTGGGAGCCTGGCAGCTTTTTTGAGTTCCTCCAAACTTTCAAAAGTGTTTCTGTAATTCAATGGAAACATGTACAAGGAAAAAAAATATTTGCGTTTCATTTAGAAAACACTGCAAAAATGCACATATATACACACATCTTTGCTAGCACCATCATCCTTCTATCAATATAGAAGTTTACTGTGATATGTGCATTCTTTCAGGGAGGGGTTAAATTAATGCTTGATAATTAATCAGAGTTAGTCATTTTTTGCTTTATTTAATGTTGATTTCTATTGACTGCATGTAATTTATCCATCTTTTCCTATTTGACCCTATTTCTTTAGTATCCACAACTTTGCATAGCATTGGTGAAGTTTTAATCTTTTCTTTTAATTTGGATTGTTAGGGCGGATGATATTGCGGCTTGCTGGTATATATTGTTGTCTGGTTGTGTTTTTCTGGATGGATGTATGTATCTACCAGGAAGCAGGTAATTTACTTCTGGTTTACCGTTATAATTATTGATTGCTTTACAGTATTTCAGTTTTGTGCATAGTCTGTCAAATGTACAGTGTTGTTCACATATTTTACTGTTTACCAGATTAACATTTATTCTATAACACACATTTGCGCGAACTAAACTTAAAAATGATGCCTTGACTACGAATCTATGACAGTCCAAATGTCCATGCCTTGACTACGAATCTATACTATAGTCCAAGTGTCCAACGATATTCCGAAGTGTCCAAAAGATACGGTCTCTACCTCCAAGCCAAGGATTAGAATTGATCTTATTTTTGTGAACGAAAACTAATATATGAACTAATATATGCGAAAAATGTAACAAGTCTAACACAAAAGGATTATGTAATGCCGAAAAGTCTATTCAAACACTAATGAATGCAATTGTCTCCTGTTCATTTACAACTTTGAGAGAACCACAAAAAGTCAAACCTTGACATACACCTGTAATGCACTCCTTTATACAACTTTCCCTCCCCTCGATTTCTTGAACTACCTGATTTTCAAACCAATAATTTTTTTATTTCCCTTGGAGGTTGAAGTATTAGGATTCCACTGTACACAGTGACATGCTGAGTGTTACAATGTAACTCTGGCTACTCTTAGGTGATTTCATTGAATTGCTTTGCACATCCTTGTTGTGTGTAATTTCTTGCATCTTTAGCATTGGCATCAGTGCATGCACACAAACAACATTGTGGTATCTCCTTCAAGATAAGCCTTTCAGGGAGACAAATGGCAATTTTCTCCAATACAAGCACAGTGACCCTCACTTTCAATGCCTAAATCTAAGTGGCATACGACTGACTACTGTACATTGTTTTTTGATAGAAAGTTAAAATTTCTGCTTTGAGATATTATTTTTATTTGAGTGATGTGATGAATGCTACATGATTGTACTTAAGGAAATGCTGGATTTATGGACATGTTTGAATTTGTTTCGTAGTTTTGATTCCCCTTCACTAAAATGGCTCGTAAATATTTAAGATTGAATGGTTTGAACACTTTAACGCAAGAAATGATGTGCTTTCAGTTGATAAATTCTAGTTCCTCTTTTTGATTACTTGGGCTTGTACATGTAACTAAGTTATATTCATGTTTTGCAGACATGAGCATGGTGATCCCCCCCTCCACATTTTTATTGCATTTTTGCAATATTCATAATGCAATTACCCACTGGACCAAGCTTAAATAAATTTTAATTACTGCATCTTTTTCGATTTTCACCTACATACATGTACCTGATTGAAAAATTAACCTAATGACTTTTAAAGCTACACATGGCCTAGCGCCAGTTTATCTTAGTGATCTGTTATCTCTTAAAGAACAATCTAATATATGATCTACTATCTAATGATACCAATGTGTTGGCTCAGTCTGCAATAAAGTCTGCAAAAACAACCAGTGACAGAGCTTTCTCTGTCGCCCCACCAGCACTATGGAATTCTTTGCAACCTAGCCTTAGGGCAGTGGACAATATTAATACTTTTAAGAGAGAACTTAAAACACACCTATTTAAGCAAGGGTACTTTTCTTACATTTAATTTGTTTGATTTCTTAGTTTTTCATATAGATACGCTTTTTATGGTTTATAGTGTCTGTAAAGTGCATTAGATCATATATTCTAATGAAGTTTGTGCTATATAAGTAATAAAATTATTATATTTATTATTACATGTAGCTCCAGGTGATATTATCAGTCCCTGAGCTCTTTGCTATATTTGGGCTCCACTGTAAAGGACATTTTTTTTATAATAATTCAATTGATGGACAGGTACTTTATGATAAATGCATGTAAACCTGATGTACATGATTGTAAGTCTTATTTCAACTGTGTGTACATTCATGTATTTCTAGTTACATATGTATATCCCAACATAAATCAGCACACGTTACATGTATATTCTTTTAGTCATAAGTGAATAAAGATGGTGAATTTTAAGTTTGGTAATGAAATGTGAAAGGTGAATTGATCAACATGACATGAGCATGGGACAAAGAAAAAGTCTGAGTCCCCTACAGGAATCGAACCCATTACCTCTGGAGCACATTTCATTACTGAGCTTAAAATTCACCATCTTTATTCACTTATCACTACTCCTGATGACTTTGACAGTGCCGATCCTAGCGGTATGCAGGAAGCCTGTCACATATGAACTCAGTTAAATGACCTTGCTCTCCATGAGTCCTTGCAGCTCAGTGGATAGAGTGGCCGCCCGGTGTTCGGGAGGTCATGGGTTCGATTCCTGTTGGGGAATCAGATTTTTTTTTGTCCCACCCTCGTGTCATGTTGATCAATTCACCTTTCATATATTCCTTTAGTTTGCAATAATCATTGATGATAATTTTTTCTTCAAGCTTTGGCAAACAACCACTCAGCACCAATGGAAAAAGAGGAACTGATTGCCTTGTGCTTGAATATTCTGAATTGATTGTGGTAGGTCAAATCATTTTACAACTAGCTTTGCGTGTGGTCAGGATAAGCCTCGCGGGTGGTACCGTGTAAATCTTTGGGTGAGAGTGTGCCCTCTGGGACACTCAAACTCTCACCCCTTTCCAATCGCTTTTCATCACTATCTCAGTCTATCATTATGCTAACTAAACCATGTTTTACGAAGTCACTTTCAAGTTTCAAGTTCTATTTTAGAACACCAGGTGAAGAACCCTGTTCTAGACTAAATTTATTTATGCACTGGCTACCTTTCAGGTTTATAATACTCATTCTACAATATTCTAGACCACAACTGTCTGATTTCTATACCCTAAGATTCCCATAACACACTTCCTGAAAACCATACCCTTCACAGCACCATATTTGTGTGCTCATATAGCTTATATATATTTGGGAGTAACCCTCTCCCCCTGGGGGGATAAGCCACATCCTGCACTGTTACGGGCAACACAAGTGGCTGAGAGGGTGCTATGTTGCAGACTTGGCAGTGAATGATAGTAGAGGTAGAAAATTGCCACATATGCCAGTAAAACTCAATCCCAAAATATGATCTTGGGTAAAGTACTTGTACCTTAAGGGTTGGTATGTGAGGTTCTCTATGTAGCAATAAAGGCATGGAGGGTTTCACAGGAACCCCGGAAGTGGCAAACGCCAGGCACTGGCGCTGACTAAATCAGTGAGATACTAACTTCATGTTATCCATATAAACATTAGTCTCCTTTGCAGCCGTTTTTTGGGATGTCACGCAACGCCCCCAACGTTTCTTTGGAGGAAGCGTTGCGTGTCATGCCAAAAACCGGCTGCGAAGGAGACTAGCAAAACATAGAACAGCCGTCATTTAAGACATGTTTTTTGCTTTGACAATAGATTGATTTTCCAAACTCGGAACTGTTCCAGCCATTTATACGACGTTCGTACTCCAAGAATGATCTGGAGCGACTTCTTGCTCTGGAAACACAGGACTATAGGATAGGAGGACCAATACCAGATGATGAACAAGTAATGTCTGTGTGATTGCAGTGTGATAATTACATTCAGAAAGGAGAAAAGAATCCTTCTGTAGAACCCTACAGGTGTTTGAGCTGTTTTCAATTGAGTTTCGTAACACCAAAACCAAAGTAGTCTCTCCGTCCAATCACAAAACACACACATTCCAGTGAGCCAATCAAAACTCGAATTAAATTCTTGTAGCCGACGCGAATGCAGTGAATTGAAAAAACGAATCGCCGAAAGTAATTCGTGAGCGGTCCAAATTATGCAATACGGACCGCTAAGAGAACCAATCAGAACTGTCCTTTTCATCGCGGAACAGTTCAGCCATGAAGTAAAAAGCTGTAGAAGTCTTGTGATCATAAACAGCAGTGTATGTTTTGTTTTATCATCAGTTACCCATGGAACTTCAACATGTCAAAGAAATCATTTTGCAAAGTGACAAGAATATGAAAAGACGTGCGTCAGACTCGTCATCTCTAAACAACCTCGAGTTGGATCTTACAGGCTTGGTTGAGAGTATCGGTAAGTTAAAGTGGACCTTTAAATTGTATAATAAAGTGACAATTTCAAAATTCATCCCCAGTGGCTTAAGAGTATTCGACTTTGGATTGAAAACAAAACTTAGCTAGTTATCAATTGAAGTTGCAGAGGTGAATTAACCGCCATAGCGAATGTGTGAAACTGAAGTTTCGATCGCCAGCCCTTTGACACAGCAAATAGGATGAATAGGACTGATCTGGATTGAGCGGCTTGTAAAATGGACACATGACCTAATTGCTTATGGCACTAGAGATAGAGTTATGGCACTAGAGATAGAGTTATGACTCTGTAACTGCCCATAGAGTTGCTCACTGACTTTTTTGATGTCCACAATTTAACTGTTAATATTCACAATGTGACAAGTTTTTGTGCTTTTCTTCAGTTGATTCTGATGAAGATGATGAAGAGGAAGAGTCACATTCTTCACGAGAGGTATGTTGTTTGCCATTTCTCAGTTTTGGTCAATTCGTAATAATCTGTTGTCTCTGTATATTTATGGAGTGTAAAACTGCAAGTGGAAGTCAAATGCAACGAGCTTCTTTGTCCCTTACACAGTTATATGTGCACGGTGGTTTTACAGATCAAATAGAACTAGGCGTACCATTATTATTAGCCCTGTCCAAATGTACCGGCAATTTTGCCGACTCCAGCCAATTACCTGCCGCCCGTACTGCACTCTGGAGTTCACAAATCAAATACATCTCGGCCTTTCAGTACTGCAAAACTTTATGACAGGGCTGCTGTTCTATGTACATATTACGGACCTACCTGTATCTTTCTATTAAAAGTACTCATCCATAAAGTACTAATGGTGTATCATCTATGTTTTTCTCTCAGTCTTTAATGGTGCGTGATGTTGTGCGAGACTGCCTGGAGAAAGAGCCATTAGATCGCACAGAAAGTGACATCCGTAAGTTGCACATTTGTTTGAATTGTTCTTTTAAATGTGTTACGAATGTATATGATAAACTTTGTGTTCGTGAGCTGTAAACGGAAACGGCACTCGACCAAAACACTTCAAAATCGGTAAAACGGTAAACTTTAAACGGCACAAAACTCTCTAAAAGGCACAACAACATGCTCACTGGAAACTGTCCAAAACTCTGTCGATAAACGTCCACGCAACTTAAATTCGTAAGCTTCCACGCAACTTAAACTTAAATTCAACTTAAATTCGTCAGCGCAACTAACGTACGCGTAACTTAAATTCAAAATGTTTCCGTGTGCGCGCGCTATTCGCACGTCACGCCACTTCGGAACTGTCTTCTTAACACTTTGGTTGTTTCCTTCCATCTACAGAGGCTTTGTTGGATTTCATGCAACATCTGCCAGTAAGTTTTTGCGTCTTTGTACTAAATCTTTTCGCAATCAAGGCAAGGCCGCAGCTAACATATGCATTGAAACGCCTTCCTGACAACCACGTCGACTGGTGGTTGTTGTTGTTTACCAAACAGGGTATTTATCACCTATATCAGACTGAATTTGTTGCGATAGGGAAATATCTGTTATCTATACAAATCTAATGGGAGCCCGCCATACTACACAGGATAGTTTTAGGTAAAAATGACTTCTCCTTCGAAGAAAACAAATTGAGAATCACACAGTGTCCGGAATAACACATGGGTCCATTGCACATGCTAAAATACAGCCTGGATGTCTCAAGTTTGTAGTTCATTTAACGGTGTTAATCATAACCTTCTTGTCTTCTTGACATTAAATACTTGAGTTCTTTATCCTTACTAGACGAAAATCGTCACTTTGCGTTTCTTCCGATTTGAAAGATGAACCTCTTTAGGTTGTTGTTTTGGGTTAGGAGTGGATAGGTCATTGTCGTGCGTTTTACTATCAGGTTCATTTACTGATCATGCTGCTGTTTCCACATTCAGGCTTTTGCCAACATGACCATGAATGTCCGGCAGGAGCTGTGTGCTGTTATGGTGTTTGCTGTTGTAGACAAGGCAGGATCTACAGTCATGGAGAATGAAGAGGAGGTTTGTAAAGTTATCTCATTGAAGAGATAGGCCACGAGGCGGAGCAGGAAAAAAAAAAAAAAAAGCGAGAGCAACAGATAAACCGCAAATACTAAGGGGCGAGTGGCATGTTCCCCTAACGTCCCGTGTTATGCATGGATTAAGTGAAAATTAAGAAGGGCTGTTTGATGTCCACTAGAAGATTAGTACTGTTAGTTTATTCTGCGTACAGAAATGAGAAACCTCTGCGCCTAAGCTACAAATGTTTACGACCAGTGACGCAACCGCCGACTGCATGCCTTTCTATGCCTAGCCCTTATAACACTCCTTTTATGTCTCCATTGCACCTCTACAGAACGTATTAACTAAACTAGACCATTATAGTTAGGTTTCCATCAATGGAAGCATGTCTTTTAGGTTTTGGCCTTTCGTAGTCAGTCACATGATAGTGTCCTCATAAGACCTATGACTCGTATGAAGAATAATCTCGACTTTAGAAGGTAGCTAAGCTAACTACAGATTTGTCTCCTTCGCAGCCGTTATTGGTGATAAGCGTTGCGTGACGACCCTAATAACGGCTGCGAAGGAGACTAACTGCGGATATGCTACCAAGTTCTCTAAACTAGTATTAAAAGAAATCTATTGAAATCATTAAAAGGAATTACTATTTACATCTATTCATGTCCTTGCAGCTGGACTCCTGGTCTGTAATTCTCAATGGTTCAGTGGAGATTCTTGTCCCTGGGGAGGAGCCGCTTACCCTGCACCTGGGAGACAGTTTTGGCGTGGAGCCTACTCTGAAAAAGATGCGTCATAGAGGAGTCATGAAGACTCGCGTTGATGACTGCCAGGTAATTAAAGCCGATCAGCTTTGAGAGTCTGATAGCAAGCAGTGGCTTTAAGAAGATCAAACTCGGTTCCATTGCATTGTGCAGAGTTGATAACAAAACCTTAAATAGCCTTCGCGACAGGCTCTTTGAGTTGACCTGGAATTATTATTTTTTTCTTTAATTTCAGTTTGTGTGCGTGGCGCAGGCAGATTACTACAGAATTCTAACTCAAGGGGAGAGGAGCATTCAATGCATTGAGGAAAATGGGGAGATTGTCATGGTAACAGAGTTTAGGAAAACTGACGGAGGAAGCAGGCAGGGTCACGTGGTCATCAAGGTTGGTCACCTAGCAACAGTCACTATTCGAGTTTGCGAATCGCAAATTTTTCAAAATTCGGCACTGGAGAAGACTTTTTCTTTTTGATTCTTCAGTCTTTGCGAGTTACCATTTATATGCCAGGGTGGGGACGGGCACTGTGAGAGTAAACTGTCTCTTCCAAGAACACAACATTAGAACGATGCAGTCAGTCAGTTGCAGTCAGTTATTGATCTGTGGTCAGGTACTAAACTAGTTCCTTGATGTGTTGTTTTTGTATTTATAAATGGCAAAACTAAAACAAGAAACAAATCTTGTACTGTTGTAGATTGAGTCGAATTTCTGAAGTAAGTAACCTTCTGCGTTAAGACCAAAGGGGAAAGTACACGGTGCCGTATGGCAAGGAGACATTTAAGCATCTTACCTTTTACTGCTTGTCAATAATGTCGAGAGTTCTGCCATTGTTCTCATGTTGTGCTCATAGAAGAGACAGTTTATTCTCACAGTGCCCTTCTCCACCCTGGGCCGCGTTGTTCGAAAGCCTATTAACGCTAATCCAGGATTAAAAGTTAACCGAGATATTAATTTGTCTTGTATAAAAATGTTTTTCACTGCTTATGTTTTTTGTAGTTTGAGATCATTCAAACTCAAAACTGAAAGACAAACATTGTAAACAGAAAAACTCACCGAAAAGTTGCAAAACTGAAATCAAAATTCTCGCTAATCCTGGGTTAGTTTATCGGGCCTTGAACAACCCGGCCCTGGAGTATAAATGGCAACCCGCAAAGAATTAGTGAAAAGCAACCTAGTAAGATGCAGGGGAAATCAATTTGCATCCCATCCAGGAGTGAGTAGCTATACTTTTAGCTGCCAGTGTTATGATCCATCAGGAAACTTGCCTCATCTTGTCTGGATTTGAACAGAATTCCAACCCCTGAAATAAGAGACAAGGAATGATTTTCATCCTTTGTAAATTCTATTTTGATTGTTTTCATCAGGCAACCCCTCAGAAGCTGATAAGTCACGTAGTCGCAGATCACTCGGCAATCGACCCAACGTATGTGGAGGATCTGCTACTGACGTACAAAACTTTCTTAGATCGTCCGTCACAGATCTGCAGTCAGTTACTAAACTGGTTCCTTGAAAGACCATTCAGAGACAAGGTAAGATTTCTTTTTTTTTCCTCTCCTGAGACTTGACTCTGCAAGCAGTGCGGAAACCATCTCTTGATTGTCCAGTCAGCGCAAATTATTTCCGTTCGTAATTTTAGTTCATTGGTTGACACTTGATTGATTGTCACTTGATTGACATTTGATTGATGAACTCTTGATTGATTGACATTTGGTTGGTTGGCACTTAATTGATGGACACTTGATTGGTTGACATTTGATGGGTTAACACTTGGTTGACTGACATTTGATTGGTTGACGCTTGATTGATTGACATTTGATTGGTTGTTGATTGCAGGTGACGCGCGCAATGCTTCTCTGGGTCAATAATCATTATAGCGACTTTGAAAGGGACGCTGATATGGAGAATTACCTGGAGACCTTCGAAAAGGGCCTTGAACAACAGGTGAACAGGAGAAATGTGCCATGCCTTAAGTGTGTTCTTTCTTGTGTGTAACTGCCGAGTCCAGATATTCACCTACATGTAGCAATCAAATTACTCTACGTTTTCCTATTTGCTTTCTTGTTTACCCCACGTCTAACGTAAATTTGTTTATGAAGCCAGTACCCCTGTTGCTTGGATCTGTCATCACGGAAGTTGCCTAGCGACATGAAGCATCGTTATGGCGACAGGCTGACATGGCAATCTTTAATAGGAAAGCTCTAGCGTGCTCCCGTATTCTTATTGGTTCTGCTATATAAGAATCGAAAAATTTACCAAGATTTGCTAAATTTAAACAGCGCTCGTTCGTATCAGGGTATGTGATGTCCAGACAGTCGGTTACTGAAGTCTCAACGTAAATAAACAATTTCACGAAGAATAAAATAGAACCATGTTTACTTTTCACCGATCAAACGGCATAATGCGTACCAAACCATTACAGAAATTTGGTCCAATATGTAGAAGACGTCTGAAGCCTTTAGTTCGACAACTGGACTTAACTTTGATAAGGTTTTTTTGCCCAGCAGGGCTATTGTTTAAATTGTGGTAGTTATTATTACATATAGTTTGTATTGCTGTGCAAATCACTTTGTTTTTTATTTCATTCGTGTGTTCGTCTTCGAGTTAAATCCACATTTACAGCAGAATTTAACCGAGTTTGTCGTTTGAAACCGCTACGAAGCTCAGTAGATGCTAAAACAAGTCGTTTGAAACAGGCCTTGGTTTCATTTCTAGGGGACCGCCAAGCTTCTTGTTTCAATACATACAGTAACCAAGATTGGAACAAAGTGTCATTGTAATCGCGTTTTTAATCTCTGTCTTTTTCGTTCAAACAGCAAATGAGTGGTCAGCTTGGACTCTTAAACATAGCATGCGCAGCTAAAGCAAAGTCTCGCCGCATCACAATGGTAGGTCACTTCTTTAGTTTAGATTCCAATGGGAATTAAAACAGGCTCCAACTTCCCGATGTGTAGTAATCTCTGCTCGTGTATTCTTCATGTATTTTTCAGGATCGTTCGTCAAGAGATATGCCTCTCGGTTTTACAATTGCCGGCGGCAAAGAATCTGGTTTTGGTATTTTTATATCCAAGGTAAGAGAATCTTCAGGAGCAAATCTAAAACCATTCGTGGCTTGGCTAACGCGTGCTTTCCCGCGCTTGGCGCTGGCTGCAAGTTCTGATTGGCTCTTGCGCCGGCTCTTGCGCTCTTTCACTGAGTTATTCATGATTGGCCAAATGGGATGAGATAAGTTTTGTTCAAAGCAGTTTTCAATTGACTGTCTTAAAACCAAAACCAAAACCAAAACCAATCACTTACCAATTAGACTACTCATCCAATCGGAAACCGTAGTAAAACCAAAACCAAAGTAATCGCCTGATTACTTTCAACACTCAATTGAAAACCGCTCTAGTTTAACGAAACCATTCCAGACACCGCACGAATTACTGCAGAAAACGAGAGAGTACTTATTAAAAAAGCAAGTGACCGGCCAGCGGTTAGCGCGGGAAATGTCCCGTGACCTAATACGCGAGTAGTTTTTAGCATCTGATTGGCTGATTTTATAGCGCCTTAGACGAGTGTTGTGTTGGACTAAATATAGAGCTTGGCAAAAGCAAAACAGCTAAGTGTGATTGTTTTAAAAGGAATTGAAGTGTTGATCTATGCGTTACGCTGCTACTTGAGTAGATTCCTTGGTTTTGTAACTATTTTTTAAGATTTAATTTC
Source organism: Orbicella faveolata (assembly GCF_042242905.1). NCBI lineage: Eukaryota > Metazoa > Cnidaria > Anthozoa > Scleractinia > Merulinidae > Orbicella > Orbicella faveolata. Next base: position 8,160,660 of record NW_028301576.1, read on the forward strand.
TTGTTTTCAGGTTGAGGAGGACTCGAAGGCATCAGAAGCAGGTGTCAGGCGAGGGGACCAGGTTCGTAACTTTTTTTCTAACTGTAGCGTTCACGATGAAATTATGCTTTTGTGCATTGTAACGTAAACGCTTATTTTTCTTTTCAGGTTCTTGAAGTTAATGGAACTAACTTTGAAAACATCTCGAATATAAAGGTAAGCAATGCCAAAAAATATATATTACACTAAAAAAAATAACTGGTATTTAACTTGTACTTCTAATTCTCCGACGGCTTTGATGTATTTTCTTCACTGACTCTTAAACAAGATATTTATTCCTCTATTAGCTCAGTCTTTGAGTGGTTTGCAAAATTCCCTTTTGAAGACCCACCTCAAATTAACAGTACCGTGTGGTATAAGGATACCAAGTGAGAAATGATTAAGCTAAGATTGGAGACGAGTGAGACGGATATCGAACGCCGAACTTGAAAAACTATTGCTAAATTTATCTATATTCACCGCCCCTGGCTAATACGGCTTCAAGAGTATGTTCATACTAGTGGATAGTTTTTTCCGGATATATCTTATTTTATTATATGAGTGGGAACATTACTTGATTGTGACTGGCTGATAGCAGGTCAATTCATATATAACAAACGAGAATCGTATGAAAGCTCGAGCAATAAAGGACTTACACTACTCGGGATATTTGAAAATTCTTTCAGGTTGCTCTCGCCTAAAGGCTCGCACAATGTTGATAGAATTTTCAAATATCACTCGTGGTGTAAATTCTTAATTAAACTCACATTCACACGATCACCTATACATACAGCGTATTTGGATTCCTATGTGTTTGCATTAAAAGGGTATTCAAATTCACATCAATTTCCACACATCGATAATCCAAATTGTGTCTACTAACTTGTGTATATTACTTAACATTGCGAAATTACACTATCTGCATACAAAGGCGGATTGCAGATTCAGAGTTTCGACCAAACCGGGATGCTGTTATTTCGGATTGGTACCAAAAATAGATCTGTTACGAACACGGATACTCGTCCTCTGTGTAAACGTTGTCTAAACTGGTCTGGCGAACTTGGTTCTTACTTCATTCGTTTCTTTAAGTTTTTTGCAGCCTCGATAAGAGATACTTCTTATCTTTAAGAAGGAAAGAATGTGTCCGCGCTTTAGAAGAAGTTGTCTGTACAGCTGAGGATCCGTTGTGTTTCTTTTTTTCTTTTTTTCTAGGCAAAAGATGTTCTGTCAAGCGCGATTCACGTGTCGTTGTTAGTCAAGCAGAATATGCCAGGTTGGTGCAACGCGTTCCCTTATCAGTGCTATAATTAAAACCTTAATTCTTTTTACTATTTGTCATAAATTTCCTTTTGGGATTGTTAAGAGAATTTCGTAGTACATATGATATATTTTATTTGCGGAGATTAAAAACATCGCAAGTTTTCCACTGGAGCACGTTTCTTGTTTTTCTTTTTTTTCGGTTGAAGAACTCTTGAAAGTAATGTAATATGTCTTTCCCACGGGTAGCAGTTTCTTCAAATTAGTTAAAATAGGTTTCCTGTAATATTAGCCTATCATGCTAAGAGAGATGTAAACCAATTGACCTAAACGTGAGTTAGCGCGCGTACATGACTCGTCGCGCGTCTGTGAGACAATTCATGTTTGGGAGGCGCGTTTGCACAGTCGATTTCAATGAGCGGTGATTTCAATCGTCCATTGAAACATTTTAGTTGTGCAAAAGAGCCTTTGGTTTCTCTTCCGGTGCTGAATAGATAATTGTTCTGTTGTTTTTCGCGGTCACGTAGATCAGTTCTATAATTATTTCGGTTCTGCCTTGTTTTCAATAATTGCTGTGATTTCAAGCGCCGTTCGTGTAATGACTTGCTGCGAAATTTTTTTTTTTTTTTTCGCATTTTGTCACTTTAAAAAACGTGGAACAATCTCTCCGTTGTTCTTTTTTTTTTTAATTTTCTCGGGTTGCGCAAACGATTTTACAAAGAGGAAAGTGAAATAAGCCTTTTTCCCCATTTCCTTCTCGAATGAATTTTCTGGAAATGTTTTTGTCACGCTTGAACGACGCCAGCAGTCCTCTGTGTTTTAATTTTATTGTTCTTATTCTTGTTTGCACTTTTTATGATTGTCAAATTGGATTCAATAACATAACTTTCCTTTACAAAGAAAGCTTTGCCGCTTTGGAAGTTAAAACGGTCCGCAAAGTGCGTGATCCAGCGAACAAAGAGAAATCCATTTTTTAAAGCGAAAGTCTTAAGTCTCGCTTGTGACTTGTTCCTCCCACAGCATTCAAAGAGATGCTAACGACCCCGCATGGAAAGGATAACTTGAAACTCACGCAAACAAAGGTGAGGGTGCTTTTGTCCGAAGCTTTTATTTGCATGGCGTGACGTGTGTAGATATGAATGTCAATTTGCTTCCTGATTCATGTTGACTCAAACATGTTTTACATTCTCTGTTTCCACGCTGAACCTTACGTGCTGTAAGTTGCATGTTTCATTTTCTCGTTTCAGTGTTTTCACCGTAACCGCATGCGATACGTGGTCCAAATTCCGCGATATGGCTTCGTTGAATTTATTAGGTTATGTTGGACTGTGCGTACAATATCAGTCGCTTTGTGAGCGAGCTTAACTCCACTGTGAGTTCACCTAGTGTTCGTCCCTAGCGGAAATAAGAACCATGTCTTTGGAGGTAGCGAGATTTAGCTGAAAACAATAAGGCCGAACACATTGATTGCTTTGGAATTATCTTGCTATAGATTCACATCACGTCTTTGTTGTTTTCATTTAGGACACAGTTCAACGGAGTTCGTCTGACTGCAGCGAAAGGCAAAGGACTTTACATAGTCGTCTTTCCGTTCCCGAAATTTCATCAGGTATGGCAATTTAAACGGAGTCTGAGCTGCAAAAAGTTCACATAACGTAGTCCTTAAGCTTCAAATCGACCTTTCATTGATGAATAAGTCTGTATTAATGATTACGATGATTCGTATGTCCAGGGCTAAGTAATTTTAAGTAGGATACTTTTGGTGTGACGAAAGTATAACTTCGCGATATACACATTACAAATTCCGGTAGAAGTGCGCGCATTTTTGTGCTAAAAGGATTGGAAAATGGGATTGACGATTTTTTGAGGTTTTTGTTTTAGCATTGTTGCAGGAAAAATCGTTGTAGTATCTATTTTAGCCGATTAAACTTAAAAGAAAGGTCGCACCTAGTAGAAAACAGCTGCTATTAATATGTAATTTGGAAAGATGGTTCTCAATATTGTAGGTCTTCTCGAATAATTGTTAAATATGTTGGGAAGGGAAGTTGGAAAGATCATTTTCAAGTTGAATTTGCAGTGAGCAGAAACGTTGATTGCTTGCCTTCTCTTCACTCCGTTAAGTCTAACTTCTGTTCGCTTTTGTCTTCAGATTCTGTCAAGAAACCAATCCAAGTAAGTCCATTTTAGTTTTGAATAGATTAATCTATGTAACTGATTTGACGCGGATTAGAAATATCCCTTTAGAAATTCTTTGTTTCTCGAGTTTTATTCCTCTACAGAGATATTTTGTTGTAGTTGTGCATTAACATGTAAACCGCGGCGTTTTAAAATGACATATTTTTGGTTGCGTTTGCAAAAAAACACTCAATACTCCAAAAGCGCTAGTTTCGGTTTAGTCAATATGCAAAACAATAAAATGGTTATTTTAGCTCGCCGCGTTCTTCAAGAACTTGCCTTTCATAAACTGCTGAGGAAAACTTTAAAATGAGTTCACATGACCTTACAATTTACCTTAATTTAATGTTTTCATTCTTTTTTTGTAAACCTAAATTTAGACTTGCACAATAAAACAAAACAATTCGGTTATATCATGGATAGAAAACACTTTTTATCAAAGGTAGCGGCGGAAGAGAGAATCGGTTCCAATTCTGCGAATAATAAACCCCTTGAAGTTCCGAACTCAAGGTAACCTGCAACGTCCGCTCTGAAATACACGCGATTCTTTTCAAGTTAGCGGCGAAACAATAAAACACTGATTTACCTACACTAGATTTCGACAAGTTTGCCGGTCCATAGTTACTATGGCCGGTCACAGATCTTGTAGTTTCTGCAATGTTGAAATTGTTCATGGCTCCACCAGTGCAGGGATTTCCACTTGACCACGATTCCGGCCGGACTATATTTTTGGCTGATTGGTGGGAAAATTTGCGAGTTCTTTGACCCTTCAGAACTGCTGAGAAATCAAAATCGCTGGTTGTTTATTATTACTTCTAGAAACAGTATTTTCTTAAGCGACTGACGATGTTACCTTTGAGACAACATGTCCTTAAGATCTTAAAACATTCCGTCATCATTTGGAAGGGCATCATCTTGAGTGCTACAGACTTGAACGTCTGTAATTATTTAACTTTTTAAGAGCAGTTTACGTGCCGATAACATATGCACGGTGGGTCCTTTGTGGTGAAATTCAGTTATGACGTGTTTCGAGAACTTCCTCAAATATATATCAAGAAAAAAATGCGGTTAAAACATTTTTGAAGATAAAAAAATCGCCGAAAGAGAGTGTAAGAACATGGACCAAACTTGTCATGGTAGTGTGTTGGTGACGTCAAAGGGCTTGGTGTGATGTGTACATGACAACGGTGACGTCACGTGTGTGATATCGCTGTGCGGTGAACTCACCAAGCGGAAAGAATGCGGCCAAGTTAAAAACCAGAGAAAAGACCTTTGTTAAAACACCCCCTAGCGCGAGTGTTTCTTATTTTGAAGTCTCCTTCAGGATATTTACAGAGATTAGACGATTTCATCTCAGTGTCCATCGGTGGACAATTTTCTTTTTAAGTGAATTGTGAAATTTTGCTACATTGTTGCTGTTCATAGGTGAAATAAGTTGTAAGCAGGCGGAATTCGCTCACATAACAATATTTCGCTTACATTTGGTAATTGTTATCAATTGATTTGACCGCGCCAAATATCTCTTCATATGATGAAAGCAAAAACAACTTGATGGACAGACCGTCATTATCTGTACTAACTGCAAACGGGAAATGTGAAAACAGTTCATTACTAACTTTAATAATACACAGGGTATTTTTGTGTGAATATTTTTCAGTAGTTTTGTTGAATTTTGAACCAATATTACGCTCTGCGGTGAATTTTGAGAGTAGTGCATGTCTTTTGGTTTTTGTTTTGGTTTTTTTTTTTAGTTTGTTTTATTTTGCTTTGTTTTGTTTTTTGTTTTTCCTGTATAAATTCACTTTTTTTGCTTTTCGCCTAAGGATCTTTGACTGGAAATGCTAAAGTTCTCTCGGCCGCCATTTAAAGCCATTTGCACAAGTACTTTGAAGTTGGACCCTAGGAAAGCAAAGTGTTAATGTTCTTGACCTACGTCGGTACCTTTTATTGCTGTTTCGGAATGATTCATCATTCAATGGATTTCAATTAAAAAAAACGCAGTTGCCTCTCGTTTAAAGCTGCGGTTAAATTGACTCGCAACAGAATAAAGTTAATTTCCTCGCTGTGTAAATCATCTTTTGTCTTCAAATTAATATTACAATGGGGCTCTCTTCGCGGCTTTATAACGCCTAATTTGCGTTTTTAGCTCTGATTTCCGTGGTTCGTTGCGTGATGGTAATCATCTTTCGTGTTGTATATATTGTTGGTGTTTTTGCACGCTAATGGGAAAGTATTGATTGTGTTTGTAGGTAGTTTTTTCTTCTACCGATGTTGTTGTGGAAAGATTCTAGTCGCGAGGCGTTATGCATTATAATTTCGACACAATGCTTTAAGATGTGCTGCTTTAAGGTCCTTGCAGTTAACGTTTAAGAAGATATCGACCGTTTGATTGTACTAAAATTTGGTGTTTTTCTATTAAAATAATTTTTTTACAACTCTGCCACTTTGTGCAGGTTTCCACATTTCTCCGTAATCCCCGTCTAAGGTTATATCTCGCTGTACAACCTGCTTGATACTTGTTGGACGGGCAGGCCTATTGGAATTCTTTGGAATTCGTTGTGTTTGTTTTGTATTTTAGTGCAATTTCCTCTTGTGAAGCAAACAAGAGGGGTCGTTTTCTTTTTTTCCTATAGAGATTTTACAATTTGTTTCTAAAAAAACACGTATTGTTAACGAAAGAAAGACACCCGGTGCGTTATCAGGAAAAAATCTGAAAAGCTACTTGAAGTCACGCCCGAATGTTGGCCGTTTGTCCTGGCAAAGTTATGCCGCCGACGTACCGATATGTTGACTTTTTGCAAGACTTATCAGCAATTGTTGCCTGGGAAATTGTGTTGTCATGGTTTTCGCGCCAAAATGTGACGTGTTGACGTAAGCAACACGCTTCCGCTCGTCTAGGCCTGGCGCCCACGCTTTGAAGAAGCGGAAGCTGAGTGGGTGGGAGAATCCGCTGATTGAATGCGTTTTCGAAACATTCGATTCGCTCGCTCGAGTATGATTCCATTGGGGTGACATTTTAACTTGATTTCTTGTTTCCGTGTTTATTCTTTCCTTAGCATCTTCATTCCTCCACTCCTTCTGAGAGAGTAAAGAAGGCTTTAAATCGACTCAGCGCCTTTGGAACACTCTCAAGGAACAACAAGTAAGTATGGAAATCTTGTTTACACTTTCAATTGTGTTAGATCAGAGATAGTTGTTTTGTTTTTTGTAACCCAGGGGAGAAGTCTGCCTGAGAAATATTGCGATCTTTTGCTGTCTCTTGGTTTTCCGATTTTCTTTCTCTCTTAATAATTTATTTCTTTAGACAGAAATCACTACCGCGAGCAAAATTGAAAGTTAAAATTGTGAAGCTTCTACCGAGGAACAGTTGTTCTACTTTTGTCACAGAAAATCAACGCTTGGAAGTTGGTATAAAGAAAATTCTAGTCCAACTATTCAGCGAGAATTTAAAACATGTACGGACAAGGAATTTGATAGCCGTCTACAGAAGTTAACGGAATTCATGAGAAATCGAGATGTAACCGCTGTCTAATTAGCTAAAGATATTTCTTACTTTGACGCGGTTTCGACTGAAACACGAAATTTCGTTTTCTAATGCAATATGCTGTAATGGGCTTTTTAGCTGCGATCATCCAAGTTTAGACTGAAGCCATGTCATATTCCAGAAATAATGTCATCTAGACGGAAGACGATTGCTTAATTCGGTGAATTGTTAGACTATTCCCGTCCAAAAAAGGCTGTTTTTAGTACGTATATCTGTAGAACTTTATACACAATGCAAATATTTTAAGTTTCATGTGACCTTTCGGTTGGAGTTCAAAATATTCTTGCTAGAGTCGCAGCAACACTTAATTGGGTTAGGACAATCGAAAAACAATACTTTCCTCAAGACTTTGGAATATAAAATGTTCTTCCTGAGGTAATTTTCAACTTTGACGTTTTAAGGATCTTGATCGGGTGAAAAACTCGGCGTGATTTTATTTCTTTTGCTATGTGATATTACAAAGTACGTTGAACAATAGAGATATATGCGCTTTAGGCTTAAATTATATTATACTATTATTGTTGATGTGATATAAACGAAGTGGCTATATTATTATTTAATTGTTTAGGTATTATAGCAAAACAACTGGATCGTTTAGCATTAATTTTTTCTGTGTAGAGGTTGACTAAACAATTACGTACTTTCCAATTGGTCGTGAGTTGATCACCAGATTTTGTTTTTAAGGCAATTCTGCATTCAAGAGTTTACTTTTCTATGATCTTTCTCTGGTATTTAGCACTTAACACACAATGATATCATCTCTTTTTTGCACACATCGATATCACATTAAAAAGATTGTGTAATGTTGACCGTGATTTGAACACCCCGAGATCGGGAAAAGCTAAGCTCCTTTACATAATTCAATAGGATTAGACCGTGTTTCTACTAGCATTCTATCTTCATCACAAATTTTAGCCTAAAAGACTTATTTATGCTTGTAACATAGCTACCGATTTCAGCCTAACAGTTGTGTGTTGCTATTTTATAGGCTCATTTCTAAAAGTGAAAGGGACCTTTTAAGCGTGGATCACGACGGCCCTACAGATGACATGCACGTGGTGGCTCGGCACGGAGTCAAGAACCGCTTAAGGGGCAGTCTGCCAAGAGGATTCGGGTCCTCAGAATGTATTCACACCAGCGATCAGTCGCTGGAAATGCCGGACAGGGTTATCAAGGTTTACAAAGCCGACCAGACGTGTAGATATTTCATGGTGTACAAGGTGCGTATTGAAATGGAAACCCGTTATACGTTAGTCGACCCTGTACTATAAGATAGTGATAAGATATAAAACACATATTGATGGTGGCACTCTTATACAATATGTATTACATACAAATGATACTCCTGCTGAAAGCCAGATCATTTTCCAAGCCTTTCAGCTTAAAATCGAGATCTAAACTTCCTTAACTGATCTTTACGTACTTCTTGAAATATCACTTGAGTAGATTTAGGTCATTTAATGTCACTATCCCGTTGGCGATTTCTAGCGGTTTCGAGGTAGGGAGAGTTGAAGAGATGAAAACCTGTATAGTGTTCATCAATAGCGTTTTAAAAAATCGCTTCCACCTTTCAATGGAGTTTTCGCCTAATAAATTGTTTATTGTTGTTGTTGTGGCTTCGTTGTCTTTTGTCTTTTTGTTTTTCTTGATCAAAAGAGCAAGCAATTATCTCTATAATATCGTGCGATCGTGATAACAGGCGCACGGAGAAAAGATTACTACAGACATTGACTGGATTTTTTTAACGCTTTCTCTCGCTTGTAACGAACTAAGGCAAATCTTTATGAAAAAAGATTTACTGTGGATTCACTTAATATACGTAATATTGAAATTTTGTTGAAAAGAATGCGTGCATTTGTTGTCCCAGACATGTAAGAACTAACGCGTGGCTTTGAACGTGTTTTGAAGTTGTTGAACTCTTCATAAAGACGTTGTGACGTGTGAGTCAAATGGAAAACAAGTCCTCAAAGATGTTAAAATTCGCTATCTTTTTGCGTGTTTTTGCGAGAATCGAAGTGAGCTAGATAGCGATCAAATTTTTAACACCAAGTATGTGCTTTGCTAATACTTTTCGAGTATGTATGAGATTAACCCTGTAATGAGATTTGTTTTGTTTTGTGTCACCATTGTCACGGTCTCTTGAGCGGCTTGTTATGAGTTGTGAGCGGCTTACAGCGGATTTCGTCCTCTTGTCGCGCCCGCCCGGAAAGGAAAACGGCCGAATCAAACTTCACATGATTTGCCGACTGAATTTTCGTGATAAATAGGCCGATAGCTTGCTTCTTCTGAACATCTTAGTAGTGCGACTAGCAGCTGTGAGGTGTTTACGTCCAAGCTTGTATAGATTCTCCGTCGTCGCTTCAAGAATAATCTGGATAAAAAGCAACTCTACCGTATTACTTGAGGAGGAGACTTGAGACTGATAAAGCGTGAGGGCGCATCGTAAATATAGGCACAGACAGTATTCTGTGCTGCCTAAGGATTCTCATATCAGCCTTTTGTCATTGTCTTGCAGGAAACTACGGCAAGGGAAGTCGTCAATAGAGCCGTAGATGCATTTGGCATTCAAGAACTTCCAGGGTAAGGAGTAGAACTGGACTGGAGGATGTATTAAGCCAGTATTGCATCAATATTGCGTTAGTATTGGTAAAGTGCAAAACAAAGTCAAACACAACGTGCAGAATAGAGACCTTTTTTACATGGAAAACGTGTAGTTGAACGTCATTTTCCAGTTTGAGATAAAATGTTTGAACGAGTCCACGTAAAGTGAAATGTAATCTCATGCATAGGGGTTTTTGCCACTGTAAGGCAAACTGCGATTTTCCCGACAAAAAGAGGAGACTGAAAATCACGCTCTCGTTTTGCCGCCTTAGATGATCAAAAAAAAAAAAAAATTCCGAGCGAGTTCACTTATTACCTTTTAACCGTATCCCACTACAGTATCAGGTCCCATCCACACTACGCCGGAGGAATTTGAAAACGGGGGTTTCACGCTGAAAGGCATCAAATGTTTTCCGTCCACACTACGCCGGAGGAATTTGAAAACGCAACAATCACCGGTCATTTTCTGGTTCGAAGAGCGTTTTCGAAAGGCTCCGTTTTCGAGACGGATTAGTGTGGACGGAAGGCCAAACCCCACACATAAAGCTGCGGTTTCAAATTCCTACGGCGTCGTGTTGACGGGGCCTCAGGCTGTCGGCAGGGAAATCCCTTGTGGTTGGCAACTTTCTACCGAGTCACGCTATCACGCAATCCCGCGACGCTCGCTACAAGGATTTTCGCATAAAAGTCGGGAAGGATTTTGTGACCATCCATTGGAAGGTGACTTTTTTCGATTCTTTTTCTTTTAGAAATTACTCACTGTGTGAGATTACTGTAGAGGACGGAGGCCTCATCAAGCAACGAAGACTTCCCGACATGCTCACAAATCTGCCCGACAGAATTCATTTGAATGGAAGGTCAGTGAACAGTCCTAATTCAGATCCCAAGTAAAGTCTAACCTCCCCTGAGCGACCACCCAAAATGTCAAGCCTAGGTGGTCGCTTTCGAGACATTTAAGGTTGTCTATTTTAAGACTGATCGGGTACAGTGTATGTGCATTTTTTCATTAAATTTTTAAATTTTTTATTCATGTGAAAAGTCAATTTCGAGAAAAAAAATCGGGTACTTCCCATTCAGAAATTTCCGTCTCTTGTACCACCCAGGAATTCGATCACGTTACATCACCATATTATCCAATTTTCGCTCCATTCTCTCTCAAATGGTCGTTTACGGAAGGTTAAAACAAAAGAAAATTTCAAACTTTAGGCTCTAAAAGTGGTCGCGGTCGCTTACGAGAGGTGGTCGCTTACAAGAGGTTCCAAATATAGTGATTTGACTTGGAAACTTTTGGTATTTTGGAAAACTGGTCGCTGAGGAGAGGTGGTCGCTTGCGAGGGGTGGTCGCGACCAGAGGTTCCACTGTATTTTTATTGTAAGTTTTAAGAATTTTTTTTTTCATTCATCAAGACAAGATCCTCTAGGTCGAGATTTTCTTTCCCTTGATACGTCCGCCTTATAACAGAAAAATCGCGTAAAACCTAAACGGATCCGTGGGAAATCCCGCCAGCTGCACGGTCTGATAACACATTCACTTGTACTTAACTCGGGTTAGTTAGACAATCATTGCAATTTATCGAATTTGTTATTAGGAATTAATTCATCTCATTCCTTTTTTTTCGTGGATGGGAGGGGAGCTTGACAAGGTTGAATCTCTGTTACTAACCCATTACCCAGTGAGGAGAAAGTCGCTCTTAAATTGCGGTGTCAACGAACCGGCAAAGTTAAAAGTTTGGACAACCAATTAAAGGACCCTTAGTTTTATCACAATAAGTTGGGCCGCGACAAACTTAGACATGTGTTAGAAGTTGTGTGTCATGGGATATTGTGGCGTTGTATAACCTTCTTATGCTTCTGGTGCTTCCCTTTTCCCAGATATTATTTGAAGAACAACAATGTTTCGAGCCAGCTGCTTCCAGACGAGGCTGCCCAGGTCAGTGAATGTCAGTGCAGCTCTTATTTTTAAAACCATTCTGGAAAATAGTGCTCAATACTAGTGTTATTCCCTCGCGACCTAAACGGCAAAATTAAGGCACTGAGCGTGGAGCAAAGAAGTATTCAATGGGGAAATAACGAAAAAAGTTACAAAAAAAAAAAGAAGAAGAAGAAGAAGAAGAAAACTAACCGAAAAGCCAAGGATGGTTGAGATTGGGAAAGATTGTGACGGATTACAAAGAGAAAGATTGTGAAAAAAATATTGTCAGTTAGGATGAGCTGTGAGGTCATATCACTTCTTGATGTATGTCTGCTGTTCAGTGAAATTCTCATTCTGGCATTTTCTTTCTATTTGAATTTAGGAGCTGGCCAAAGAGTCTCACTCTACTTTGTTACAAATCAAACCCCGAGACGTCGCCAAAGAGCTAACATTACAGGTAAGTCAGATGAGGCAGTGCATGGCTGCTCTCTGTTGGCTTGCATGACGACGACGCAAGTAACGCTGTGTTGCCTGGGTCGTCACAGATAATGCTGTGAACAACTAATACTTGCAGTTTCTGGCCAAATTCTGTTATTAAAATATTGAGCATTGCACACTATAGATTTGCATCCTTGTTCTCATTTGTCGGAAAAGATGAAATGTTTAACTGTCGGTGATTTTGTCACGATTTTTGTGAGGAGCATGGTTACCGATCATTTGGGTCGTAACGCTAGCTGCACAAGAGTCACGCGGCGCTACCGTGACGAGCTAAATAACGGCTTCAAAATAGACAAAGTAGCAATCGAAGCATTCATTTTTTGGTAATTAACACGATAACATTAATAATCTAGCTGATAATTAGTTATCAATGTAACTTGCAAGCCACCCACGCATAATAAACCCGGGTTGAGTCTTACCGGAAGTCATGTCACGATATCCAAAACGGAAGCGGATTCGAGTTGCCGGAAGTCAGCTTGTCAAGCTGGGGCTGTTGAAAATTTTGAAAAAATGTAGAAGGGAATTTAATCATTTATCGGAGAAATGATAAAAATCCCTTGGTCGAATACAAATACCCAACGGACTACTGTAGTCGTTCAGTTTCTCTTGGCTGTTGGTTTACAATTGATCCACATGTTTTTTTTTAACGTCAACCCTTTCTTTTTCTTTGCAGGATTTCGAGGTTTTTCGAAGTATTGATCCTCGTGAGTACATCTACGAGCTATGGAACTTTGGCCCCAAACTTACGGAAAACTTGAGAAAATTTTCTGAGGTATGGAGAAGGTATTATTTAGCAGCAAAACTTGAGCATAATACCTTGAACTGCTGTTTTGGGTATAGTTTGTGAACTTCATTTGAACGTGCTTTTCTTTCGTTGCAGATTGTAAATAAAGAAATGTTTTGGGTTGTGACTGAGATCTGCAGCGAAACAAACTTAGTTAAGAGAATGAAGTTGATTAAAGCTTTCATCAAAATAGCAAGTGAGTAAAACGTCGAAGCCTTTTACATTGACTTCCACTGATCTGGTTTAAGAAGTTATAGTTTTCAACGAACCTTGTTCAATTCTCTCTCTTTTTTTCCTTTGCAGGACATTGTAAGGAATGTAAAAACTACAATTCATTGTTCGCTATTGTCAGGTGAGGCAGAAGTTTCTAAGAATTGATTTTTTTTATTATTCATAAGCTTGTCATTTACCAATGGATTTGACAAAGTACTCTTTGTAATGACAAGAGTAGCTTCTAGTCTCCTTCCCAGCCGCTCAGGCCGAAGTCACTCAAAGTTCCCAGTCCCACGCGGCTACTTCACACCGCGCCGACCATTGTTTGTCATATTTTCACTTGAACCAATCAGCACCTAGTTATTGTACATGCCGCACCAATCACAACGTCGCTTGCCGTCCTGATGTTTCCTCTCCCAGGAAAACGCTAACCGGCTATTCATTGGTAGATATTTTTGGCGCGATCCTCTGCAAGAAAATAACAGGCGGACCTGTGATTGGTTTATTTCAAGAAAGGAATGTATGTCGATTTTAGAAGGAGATATTCCACCTCCCTTTTAAAATGATCTTACTGTAATGTGATCATATCCATACGTTGATTTGTCAAATAGTAATCTAAATTACTGTTGTTATCCTCTGTTCCAGCGGTCTTGGCCATTCAGCGGTACAACGCCTGAAGAACACGTGGGACAAATTACCCACAAAGCATAGCAAGGCGTTCGAGGTTAGCTGTACGAGTAAAGTGTAATTTTTAAACTTATCTAGACTCTCAATGGTATCACGATTATTTATTTTTCTCGTTGAAGTCAACGTTCTGACTGTGATTAATTGCGCCTTTCACCGTCCGTGCTTTTTCACTCGTCCTTAAGAAGGATCTTTATAGTAGACAGTCAGACTAAACCCGTCTTGTTTTATCTTATTCATCTCAGGATCTTCAAAGTCTTATGGATCCGTCAAGAAACATGTCCAAGTACAGAAATCTGCTGAACGGAGAGCACGGCGAACCACCCTTAGTAAGTTAGACTTAAGTTTATCTTTGGCATTCGCTGTTACTTCTGCTGTAGCTAAGTGTTACGCGAAAAAAAAACAACTAGATTATAGATCTTAGATCATAACAATTTTCTTGGACAATTCTGTCCAAGGCGGAAAGGTGCAATGAGGTTAAACCTATGTGGAGCACTAACCCGTGAGACAGGAGACAGGGCCTACAGTTTCTAGGCCATATCCGAGAAGACTTGAACGTCTAGCCATTTGCAGATGTAATTGCAAAGGCAACACATTCTCTTAAGTTATTGTAAGACTGAGTGTTGGTCCGGTATGACCCTCGACCTCCCGCACAGCAGACAGGCGCTCTACCAACTGAGCTAACCAGGTGGCAGGCCATACTTCATTGAAATCGCTTGGAAAACTTCAGCTTAGTTTCTGTTTGTTTGATTTTGAAATGATGTTAGCTCTTAGACATCTTAAACTGTCTGCGTTCGGTCTTTTCTCTGTTCATCCCCTCGAACGCAAAAACGTGGTATGGACGAGAAGGGATTGGCGCGCGCTCTTGTCTCGTTCCTGTCCCTCCTCATGTAAATCGTCCCGCCCCATACTCGCTGCCTGATTTCCAGAGAGAAATCAGTCCACAAGCAGTCGATCAGCAGCTGTTTTCTCATTACAATATCAAAGCATTATCAAATACACAGGTGGCGAGGATAACGAAAATCGTCAACTAAGGGACGTTGTGTTTATAAAACCATTGAATTGTCAAAACTAGCGATAAAAGAACGTGCACGAGTGAGTAAGGAGAATTTCTTTGTGTTTCAGATTCCGTTCTTTCCCGTTATAACTAAGGACCTGACGTTCATCCACTTAGGAAACGACAGCATTGTGGACGGACTTGTAAGTTGCGATTTCTTTGTAACATATTTTTTCTCACAGAATCCTCAGTTAACACTAACACAATTCTCTTCTTTGATCTCCTAACAGGTAAACTTCGAAAAGCTTCGTCTGATCGCTAGAGAAATCCGTCAGATTTCCAAATTCAACTCCATCCCTTATGTAAGTGCATAAAGATATGCGTGTACTTTAACGCTTATTATAATAAAGTTTCCATATAACGCGCGCTCTGATTGGCTGAAACAGCGTGCTTTATCAGAGAACAGAGCACGGGTTGATGACGGTAAGTTGGCTTCCAAATTTTTGCTTCGGAATTTTGACAAATTTGACCCAAATTAAACATCCCCTGTGACTCAGACAAACGCACTGGAAGCGAGCTATTTTTCTGCAGTAAATATGGCTCACAGAGACCATTGTTAGCAACAGTAGTGTTAAAACTGTACTAAAATAACAAGTTTTGCTAGATTCCCGCCGACAAAACATGTACAGCTGTAGCGAAATACACAAATTCTCAACCTAAACAGTGCTTCGATAACGACATGATTAATTTTGTTACGAAGGCAGAAATTATACTAAGAAGTAAAACAACGACAGAAAACAATTGAACTGTCTCTGTTTATGATGAGAAGCTTTATTTTTGTAAATTTACAATTAAAAATGCTCATTTGCTCAAACAACACTTACATGCAGTGTAGTAACGCTCGTTCTCCGGTCATCTCAGCGAAGTAAACCGACGAGTGGTCAGTGCAAAACTTGCTCTGATATTCTCTTCTGTGCTCGAAGTAGAACCAGTGGGAGCCGTTAAGTCTTTCTAACTTTTACGCTTGTTCGGGAAATCTTGCTGCATGCGGCTACAAGCCGTAAATAACTGTAGCTCCTTTCAAATTCAACCCGGCATTTCGCATTTTCATCCACAAGCTTTGAGCTCCGCGTTTTGTAATTTCCACTGGAAAAGTGCTCGTTTTCATGGGCCACAATACGGCCGGATTCCTCTGGACTATAGACCTTTACCTGCCTTGAGATCCGTATTTAAAAATTAACTTAAAAGCGAACTTTGAAGGCATCGTTCTTCTCTCGAAACCCGCTCAAACTTCTCGAAACTGAAAGCTTAGCTGAAGTCCAGTTTGTGATTGACAGCTGTCGCTTCGTTAGCCAATCAAATTATTTGAACAATTCTAACAAGGATTGTGATTGGCTTATTTTAGCGTGCTTTATCAGAGAACAGTGCACGGCTGACGCCACTTTTGCTCGTTTGGAAAATAAAGTTTGGTTTGAAAATTCAGCCGAATGCGTGGGGAAATTATCTGATTCTTTATCATAAAACAAATAAAGAAGCCTCGACTGTGCTCTGTTCTGTTGTAAAGCACTTAGGAAGCGGTAGAGCACTCAAGAAGTAGGGAAAAACACTCGACTGCGTCTCGTGTTTTCCCCTACACTTCTTTCGTGCTCTACCGCTTCCTGCGTGCTTTACAACAGAACAGAGCACAGTCGGGGCTTCTTTATTTGTTAATTGAAACAACTCTCGAATGCGCGTGTAATTGCGTTTGTCGATTCCAGGATCCTGACACCATGTTTGAAGACGAAATTAACAGTCAAGGTGGTCCTGGGCAACAGAAAATGACGTCATCAGTGGTTGGCATGGTAACAGGAAGCACCACATGGAGTCGAAGATCCTTGCGAGACCAGAATCCTAAGAAGATGTATGAGGAGGTATGAAGGGCCAAAATTTTTAACCGCCTCAGTTCGAAAGATTTCTCTACCTGACGTTGTTCAAAACAGAATCTGTGTTTCCTTCTCTTATGGAGTTTCTTTTGTTTGTCACACAGTCCATGATGTCACGGAGGGTGAAGCAGTATTTATCGAACCTAACCATTATACAAGATGAGGATAAATTACGGGACATGTCACAGGTCTGCGAGCCCCCTCAGGGGTCTGGTAAGTTAACCATACTACTTCTTTCGATTCCCTCGCTTCCCTCACTCCCACCACTCCTCCCCTGTTACTTGAGGTAAATGTCAGACTAGTATAAATAGTGTTATAATTGTTTTCATTATTTTTTCGTTTTTGTAGCTCCGCCCAGTGTACAGATGCGCAAGAAAAACTCGCCCACGTCCTCCCCGACCGCCAACAAGAAAGATCGTAAAGCTGGCAAACCGGGTGAGTTAACCGCTGGACAGAACAGAACGAATCTCGTTCTCAGGCTGTGTCTGCCTTCTTTCCGCCTCTGCCTCGCTCCAGAGGATGGAAGAAAAAAGAAGAACCTGGTAACGAGGTTGCTAGACCAAGAAGTAAAACCTTATTAATTTCTAATTTAAAAAAACAAGTTTGGGGCGCGAAATTTAATTTATGTTGGACTGTGTTTGTTGATAGTCTACGATTACCTGATCGCATCAATGGATGCTGACTTCTAACACGGTTTTTAATCTGTTCTTTTGTTTTAGTCCCGTCGCCGTTGGCACTCAGAAAGGATTTTGCAGGTTTGTTAAGCATTGATTTACGAAATTAATTCTGACGTTCATAACAAGTGTGTTTTGCGGCGTTTGCCAGAACGTTTGCAAGGTGTTTGCCTTTTTTACAACAGAAATGGATCAGTTTCTTGAGCTTTGTGTAGCGTTGAAGAACTTTT
Organism: Orbicella faveolata; assembly: GCF_042242905.1. Lineage (NCBI taxonomy): Eukaryota > Metazoa > Cnidaria > Anthozoa > Scleractinia > Merulinidae > Orbicella > Orbicella faveolata. Next base: position 8,178,169 of record NW_028301576.1, read on the forward strand.
TTTTGTCCTTGTTACAGGTGACCGCGTGTCTGTGTCTTCTACGGCGAGTACGTCATCATTCCCCGACATGCAATCACCAAAACAACTCAATGAAGGTAAATGAAAATCTGATATTTTGTTTTTTAGAGTGGCGAGGAGATAAATGCTTCACTACATAAGAAACTGGAAGAAATAACCAGAGACAACGTTTCTGTAGTTTGCACTCCCTGGCCCTCTCTGCCGGTTGAGACTCTAGATAGAGCACGTGACGGGGAATGGAAATCACGTGCATTAGTCACGTGTTTCCGACAAAAAACTTGAAATAGGAATAGACCAATTTCGATATATTAAAATTCAGTCTAAAACAATAGACCTCAGCACGAGGCCCCGGGGAATAAACCCCACAATCTCTGTAGTTATTTCTCGGAGCCTCGTGCTGAGGTCTATTGTTTTAGGCTGAATTGAATATATCGAAACTGGCCTATTTGCGAGAAACCTTCTTCTCAAACTCGTTCATAATTCATCAAGTTAAAACCGTGAAGGAGGTTTGGATACCCTGTCTTAATTAGCATAGATTTTGATGATTTTACTTCTCCGTTTACTCCTTAGTTTTTTTATTTCGATCGAGAAGATATAACAAACACTCGAGACAGTGTTTCACCTGCTATCCAAACACCTCGAATTTCGTCGAAAATACTCAGGTGTGCGTCGTAGTTTCAACTGTCTTCTCGGTGTTTGGATATCCCGATGAAACACTGTCTCTCGTGTTTGATATATTACTTCCAATAACCTTGTGGATTTTTCATTTTAGAGAATGCCACGTGTCCTGTTTCTAGAAAAGAAGATTAAATGGTACTTGATGTCTTATGTCGTATATTGTTTTTGTATCTTAGAAGACATACATGTGTTCCCGGAGGGGGATAGAACGTCTTTTCCGGAAGACACTGTTCACATGCAGGAACTTAGAAGACTTCACATCAGTGACGAGCATCACAGACCACATTACCGTCACCCTCCAGGTTAGTGAACAATACACCTTATACCGTTATATTTGATCGTCAAAACTGGATAAATAGCAAAGTTTCACACTTCCTCGCTTCCTAGTCAGTAGGGGTATCATGTAACGTTTTCAGCAGGAAGGCGACTGGCTTTCACATGGAGGAAAAACGTTTTGAACTGAACTGCTTTATGAGAAGAATTTATTCTATACAGTCAAACAAGGCAGACAAAATCGTTCCCACAGCCGGTCAACGGTTGCCCTGTTGCCAGCTCTTGTTGAAGAGTCAGTGACAGCAAAGGAAACTTTGAACGTCTTCCTCCTTGTTTAAGTTCAGTTCTCCACCTTTGACTGAGTATGTGTGAATGCGAGGTAGAAGAGTACTGGAATCAAACGGACTGAATATTCAAACGAAGCTTAGTGAGCGTTTAAGGAAGTCGTGGTGTTGAAACCGTGTTCAATACATGACGTCTAAACGTCGTCTACATGGACGAAAACTCGTCCACTGTGCGTTGTTATAACGGTACAAATAAGATGGTTTTCGGAAACCTGTGTTAATTTAGTCATTATTTTTTATTCTCTCGTAGGTGTTGAAGCAATCAGGCCGATGGTGTATTCAGGTATAAAATCTTGTCCATCTTTCAATAAGAGCGTATGGCCGTAATTTTGATGCAAGCGATTCCGCGAACATTGCGAAAAAATAGTCTCACTAATTCATCCGCCTTGTTGATATTTTCCAGCACGTTCAGCAGAAAGTCTACCTTACAGTCCAACTCATTCCACGTCCTCACAAGAACATTCATATCACCCTGGTAAGTTTATTTGATTTGACTTCTTTCATAAATACTTAGGAAACTAAATTTAAATTTAAAATTTGTCAGAGTCCGATCTAAAAGACTGTTTGAATGCCACTGCCTTTTCGAAATGTTACATAACTAAGGGATTAAACGACCTGCTTCTAAAGACGTTGCTTTGCTCGTTAGCGAGAAGCAGTATCGGTATGGATGATATGGAAACTGTGAACAGACTTGTGTTGCGTGGCCAAACGTCTATTCGCAAATCACACTGAAGCCATTTTAATGTTTACAGTCCCAGTTATTCTTTGTGCGGTCAAACTGAGGCCCCGTCCAGATGCATCCGACGAATTCGCTAGCGAATCCGGATATTTTTGCTACGTGTGGACGGGAAATTTTTGAATCTGGAAAGAAAAAGTTGCGGATTCAAAAATATCCGGATGCGTGAGGACGGGGCCTAAAGTAAACAACTAGACCTCTTTTGTGTGGATGTGGTGGTTTGAGTCAATTGACTCGTGGGACATTCCAAGGTAAACAATTCGAGTGCGTGCTGTAACTAGACAAACATGGCGATTCTGTTGTATTGACCTTTCGTCAGGTCCTAATTTCAGTTTTTTTTATTATTATTCTTCCCAGGAGTCACGTACCTATACCCTGGTTATCATTACCCAGTGGACCAGTACAGCAGAGTAGAATATGTAGAAAATTATGACGGTAGGTTGTTGTTGTTCTTGGCACCACAACCATTTAGAAACGCACGTAGCGAGAAATAAGCCATTTCTCGAGTTACCTTGTGCCTCTGTTTCAACACGAGTCTTCGCGCAAAACCTTTCATATGAAAATAAGTTTTATTTGCATGAAAATGAACTGGCAGGGGGGAACACATTTTCATATGAATCTTTTCGCATGGAGACTCGTTTTGACACAGAGGCAAAAGGCAGCTCGAAAATGGCTAATTGGAAAAGCGGTTTTTAAATCGGTTTCGGAGAGAGGTCATTGATTTGTAAAATGTTGGCTTCGTCTTCTAGCCGATCAAAAGGGAGAATTTTGGACCTGTCACGTGATACCCAAGAGATTTTGATTAGCCTTGCACGAAGTTTTCTGCCTTTTTCATCGGTTACTATAGTATTTGTTTCAATTTCAATTAGGTTATTATAGTCATTCTGGGATTATTTTACCAAAACTAATAATACATGCAGTTTAGTCCGTAAAATACAGTATGATGAATGAATGACTCCTTCCTTTGAGAATCCTCGTTGCGTTCCCTTATGACGCACTGTGTAATTGTTATATTTACTTGTTGATTTTCACAGATGAAGAAGGTCAAGTTTCAGCTGTTTAACTGATCGGTAAGTGGAAAGTCCAGCTAAATATTTCACCTCTTTCGTGAAACAAAAAGTTATCTTTTTTCGTTGGATTTAGCTTATCATGTTTTAGGAATGTGTCTTTGTGGGCTTTTTCAAGTTTAGTTTTACTTTGCTGCCGGGAGTTTTCGAAAACTTTTAGTCTCTTTAAAATAACGTGTCTGAGCTAACAACGTGACTTTTCTCTTTCCTTGCAGTTCTCAAGAGACTTCCTTCACAGTTTCATCTCTCCCTAATAAGATATATTTTGTTTTACAATAATTGAAGACTTGTTTTCGACTTTTATTTTGGATTTTTTTTAATCTTAGCGGGAAATTTCTTGGGAAAGCAACTTTAGCTTTCCACGTCGTGAAGAGTAGAGATTATTGAACTTCCGAGAAGACAATTTCCTCTTTAAAACTCGTTGTCGCCTTAAAACAAATTCTCCGCCTGTGTAAAGCGTAAAAGAGGCCGTGAATTCTGTGACTGAAAGACGATAGGCAGAGCAGGTCATCTGCCTAAACCTGTAGAAATAGATAATTATTATTCTTAGCTCTGATCTGAAACGTGATAGGGAATCTTATATACTCAACAAATAGTAGATACCGCTAGTTGGAGCAGGAGGCACGGGGAAATATTTGGTGGTATTCTTGTCGCGGGCCTGTCCGTGAATATAAATAGAGATATTTAAACCGTATATTAGTCTAGGTAGGATTTTGAAGAACTCGTTATTCAAATAAAGCATACATTTTTATTTTGATCTCAAAAAATGAAGAGATGTACTTACTGCCGAGTTTACGAATCTTTTTCTATCAACTGTAAATATATTGTAGGCTAAAAGACAAGTACAAAATATTAAACAGACTTTTTTTAGCCTGTGTGTTTTGTCGAACATCCACTCGTATGCACGAATGCACGAATGTTACGCGTAATCACACTGGCCAATCACAAGGGACACATAATCCAGCGATCCAATCAAAACTCCAGATTAACACATGTGGCTGACGAGAATCGCGCGTAAACGTCCGTGATCGAGTCACGATTGGTTTTGGTTTTACTTCTGATTGGTATGGGCGTACGGGCCGGGGGGCGGGGGGGGGGGGGGGGAGGGGCTGCAGCTCTCCTAGTTAAAGAAACTTTTGAAATTTTTCGGGCAAAACGCTGATGATTCGGGCAAAAGTACTTGGGAGAAAACATTCTAAAAGGTAGTCAAAGCCAGGCTTGTAAGCGGCTTTCTCTGACGTTTGCGTTGTCAAGACGGTGTTAAGGTCAAATAGTGGAATCCCGATTTCTCGAATCCCCATTTTTCGAACCACCCGATAACTCGAAGCAAAACTCGTTTCCCTCTACTCAGTCGAATATTGTAATTGTAATGTTGTAATTTTACCCCGATTTCTCGAACTATTCGATTTTTCAAACCAGTTTTCGTTTCCCTTAGAGGTTCGAAGAATTGGGATTCTTCTGTAGTTTTGGAATGATAATAGTTTCATTAGACGTGAGAATTGTGAACGTTTTTGTTTTTACTGCGATTTGAGTGCGTTTGTACAACACATGCTCTCGGCCATTGTGTATTTCTTTCGGCCAATAAGCTCACCCACCCCCCCCCCCCCCCGCCCCCTTCCAAGTCCGAAGGTGCCCGTACGCCTCTCCAAATTGGAGTTTCCGCTTGGCTTGGTAACACAAAACCAAAGCAATAGACACTCAAGTGAAAATCGCTCTATTATTCAGAAATTTGAGAGACGAATTTCTTTAGAAGTGGACAGTCAGCATGTTTTATTATCGTCTCGGCCTGTGGTGTTTTCAGTCATGGTGGCGGAGTACATTGAATGAATCATGTCCGTGCAAGCTGTGGCAATTTTTGTATTAATTTCTTTACGGGACTAGAATTTTGTGGCGTCTATGGCGACTTTAAGTCCTCACTGGCGCTAACATTAAGCAAAGACACGACATCATCTCTTTTAAAAATGTTGAATTGTAAGAGGGTTCTCGATATGATAATTCCTCGTTGACCCTTTGTAGGTGTAACTTAGTCCAAGGCTCGATTAGCAACCGCTGTTCGGGAAACGGGCCCGCGTTCGTTGGGACTCGAGAGAGCAGTGGGAATCGGGCCTAACCAATCAAGTGCAATTCGCTGAAGGCTTAATTTGGTAATAATTAACCCAAAAAAGTATAATTGAATTGAATTGAATTTGGGAACGATTGATTCAGTAAATTAGAATGGGTAATCAGATGGTGACGAGTGAAGTTTGGAAATAATTTCACGTGCGTTTTGTCAAACTTCTGATAATTTCCCGAGCCTTTAGTTGAGGGAAATTATTTGAATTTTGACAGGACGCAGGTGACGTTATTTCTTTCAATTTCACGAGTTTTCTGTTTGATTACCTTTTAATATCATGGGTGACACATTACACTTACAATCGAGCGAGTTGTTTATTGTAGCGAGTAATTTCGCGCTGAGCGTTACCATAGCAATTTTGTAATTTCACACGTAAACTAATAAATTAACGCTGACATTTCGCTCCAAAATTAAGGAGCAATTTGTCGCCCATGATATTATTAATTTAATTCACGTTAACACCGAACTGAATCTTTCCTAGGTGGACTCGGCTGGCCATCATTTGGGCCACACTGTTTTACGAGCTGAACACGATTCCTTATCCTCCAGCTATCACAGGGGTTACAGGAGGCAGCTGGTGAATCATTTACTCGCCAAAAGAACAATGTTGATTTATCCATGGGTTCAACAGCGCAGTTATCTTAAACTAATTTATATACAAAATATGTAAGGTGGACGCTTATCTTAGGAAACATCCTAGAAACTGTTTTGAGTCCTGTCGATCTTTCAGCTAGCTAGATTTCATTCCGTACTTCTGAAACTCGTTAATAATTCATCAAGTTAAAACAAAGAAAATTACAACCGTGAAGGAGGTTTGGATACCCGATCTTAACTGACATAGATTTTGATGATTTTACTTCTTCGTTTACTCCTTAGTTTTTGTTTCTATTGAGAAGATATATCAAACGCGAAAGACAGTGATTCATCGGCTATCCAAACGTCTCGAATTTCGACAAAAATACTCCGCTGCGTGTCGTATTTCCAACTCTCTTCTCGGTGTTAGGATGTCTCGATGAAACGTTGTCTTTCGTGTTTGACATATTACCTCCATAGACACGCGAAAGCTGTTCCTCTTTGTTCTGTGCTTTCATGAAAGACATTAAAAACACTTCCGTCCATGAATTGTCTTACTGTAAATATTGAGTTCAGTACTGGCAGAAGCTTGATAACTAGAAAGCATACTGGCAGAGAAGCTTCCTACATATACATTTCATACATGCAAGTTATTTGCTTGGTGGCTTATCAAGACACAGATGCCTCTAATAAATTGCTTCATCTTTATTCTCATCGACCGTCTACTAAAGAAAAACTTGACTGATATTAAGCACATCAGAATAAAAGTGTTGCGAAAACTATAATGGCGTTTTTATGATTCTATATGATTTTTGGCTTAGCTATAATTTGGGCGCGGCACTGTACAGATCCCATGAAAGTTATGATAAATCACATTATCGTTAAAATGTAATAATAGAATCAGTTTGAAATTTCGCACAAAAAAGTTCAGTTGATCTTCAGGAATGTGTTCAGTCTCAGCCTGGTCACTACTGTATTTCGGGAAAATACTTTCCAGTAGAACGCGGGCCTTCAGCTGCTTTAGCAGGCTTTTAGCAGTTACGAATATTTACATGAAATATACTTATCATGAGTGGCAAAAATTTACTTGACCATGGTTGTGTTTTTTCAATAAGTAGTGGAACGACTCATCATCATCATCATCATCATCACATCTTAGGCGAAGGCAGGCTATTCTTGGTTGGACAATGTACTTTTATAGGCTCCTTTTACATTACCTAGCATAATTGCTCATAGCTATTTACATCTTATCAAGGCAATACATTATGATATTCTTTATTTTTATTTCATTTTAACTCAGAATTCTTTTGCTTAGTAGAGCCAGCGAGGATCATTGGTAAGCGGTGTTGCCTCATCTGAAGCGAATCGCCTGTAAGGGATCACTGAAGGGAACACTATGTTATCCAGGCTGCGAGAGGCTAAGTACAAACCATCAGAGCTTCGACCCCGACCCTCAGAAAATCCTGCACTCAATTGTCGATGGCAGCAGAGACCTGGTGTAGGCAAAGCAAAATAATAGGACTGAAAGGAAATGACGACACTGATTTCACTCAGGACATTTTTCCAAGTTGGCAATTAAAATTCGTCACCAATTTGCCGATTTACCAATATTTATTAAAATGATCAAGTGACACGTCACGTGATCAAAACAGTATGTTAAGTCAAAGCAGGACACCGAAGTTAATAAGGGAACATTTTAGCTTCATGAAACAAATATAACAACAGATATAGCCGTCCAACCATAATTCTACTTTACATTCCAGACCTAGACCTTAATTAATCTGCTCGAGTACTGAGTAGAGTTGCCTTTGCCTCTTTGTCAAAATGAGTCTTCATGCAAAACCATTCATATGAAAAAGTGTTTCGCCTACAGGTTCATTTTCATGCAAATCAAACTTATTTTCATATGAAAGGTTTTACACGAGGACTCGTTTTGAAACAGAGCCACAACAGTGGCGGATCTAGGGGAGGGCCCCGTCCCCCCTTCCCTCCCTTCCCCCCTTATTTTGGGCAAAAAAAAGAAGAAATCACAGAAAGAAGAAAAGACGGTAGGGCAAGCAAAACACCCCCCCCCCCCCCCACCCCTTAGCTCAAGGTCTGGATCCCCCACCGCACAAGGTAACTCTGGAATGGCCGATTAGTTTAAAAAGCCTTTCACCGTCCTTAGAAATGGTTCGGACGACAAACTTATATCTGATTTTGTTAAGCCGAGATTACGTTGTACCTTAAACTTAACAAAATCAGTAGCATCGGGGCCGGAAGACATTGAGCCTTGATACATACATTTTGTCCGTCTGCAGATATTCCATCTGTCAAACACTTCAGCTGCAGACACCACAGCAGAAAGAAGACTCGACACCAGGGCGAGGCCAACTACAATGTATAGGGCCCTGATGACAAGTTCAAGCGTTTGGATCCCGGATGAAGGTTCGCGTCCTTTCCTGGGTACCATGTCACCAAAACCGATAGTACTTAACGCTGAAAAGAAACGAGTTAAAAACATTAAGTTTTTTGTCTACATTTCGCCGATAAAAGTAAAATATAAAACTTTAAGGTAAAAAGCTGTTAAAATTATGAGTCTAAACGTTTTCGATATGTTTGATCATCATCAGATGATGATCAAACAGATCGAAAACGTTTAGACTCATAATTTTAACAGCTTTTTACCTTAAAGTTTTATATTAACTTTTTTCTTTGAATGAAAGGTCAGAAGATTGAATAATGGTTGTAACATTAAGCGGTCTGATGGACACACCAACATATCATGTGAGATTTATTCGTGACCACGCTCTTATAAGACACAGACACCGTGTATACCGTAAATTCTCGAATTAGCGCCCCCCCCCCCTCTCGAATAAGCGCTCCCTTCGAATAAGCGCCCCTCCTATCGGCCGAAACTTAAACTAAGCGCCTTCACCCCCTCGAATAAGCACCTCCTTCCCCTCCCCCAATTTTGTAGACGAGTAATGAAACAAGAAAGGCCAAGATTTGGGAAGAATTAAATTAGTGCCCCCGCCCCCCTCGAATAAGCGCCCCCCGTCTTCTTCTAGATTTGAAATAAGCGTCCCGGGCGCTAATTCGAGGATTTACGGTAAACACAATCCGGTTTACCTCGCCTTTTTCTCACCGAGGTGATTTTGGCCCAATTGTTAACATTTGATAGCACCTTACATGAAAAGTGCCTCCCTGATGTTTGTAACAAACGTCACCACTGTGTAACATGAATAGCCCCAGCGCAAGGGAGGGTGTTAAAGTATTGAAATACGTGATGCCAGAGGTAAGCTATACCTATAAAACAGTAGTAAACTCCATCGAAGTAGCTCCAGTCCTCTGATAAATACAGCAGTCCACCGAGTAGGAGAAGGACTAAAACCAACCCCGAGGTGCTCAGCATCACCTTGACCTTGGTACTTGTGTCTCCTCTGAGCTGGCGTTTGGAGCTGATCATGATGAATCCAGTCTCTAATAACTCGTTGATTCGCTCACCTATCGACTTCAGTGCTAACACACACAACGGTATGCCGAACAAGGCGTATAAAATACAGAATAACCGCCCAGCAAAAGTAGAGGGCGCCATGTGGCCGTAACCTGAAAGCATGACGTAAAAAAGCATTACAAGAAACTGACTGACTGACTGACTGACTGGCTGGCTGGCTGGCTGGCTGGCTGGCTGGCTGACTGACTGACTGGCTGGCTTCCTTGTTGGCTGACTGACTGACGGGCTGACTGGCTAACAGAGACAGACAGACAGACAGACAGACAGACGGACAGACGGACCGACCGACCGACCGACCGATAGACAAACAGACATGCTGAGGCAGACACTGACTGACACAATAAATGGAAGACTGAAACATTATTACAACTCAAAATGTAAACGTGACTCTAACAAAACTTAAACGTACTACAAACTTGCCAGACTGTCAAGGCAGCACGTTCCCAAATTAAAAATTTCACTATCCCAGGTACTCAGAGAATTACAAAGAAAATGAATTTACGCACCTCGCACGACACAAGAGAATGAGTGAAAACGTGAAAAACACAAAAACCAAACAAACAAAGGGAAACGGAAGTCGATTGGAAAAAATATACGTTATAATAATTAGGATTTTTCTCAGTTTCCTTCATTCTAAGAATACACATACTAGATAATTAAAAGCTTTCATATTTAGTTTACCATCACACAAAAGACGTCGACATGAAAGGAAAGCTAAGTTATTGAAGAATACCGAAAATAATGTAACAAACGAATTTTGAAAATTTTAAAAAAAGTACGGACATCAAATTGGAAAAACTATCAAAAACGACTGAAGGCCTTGTTGTTAATTCAAAAACTCAGGTGGAGTTACGTTTTGTTATTAAAAATAGATTTATCATGCAAACCTTTTAAGACCAAGATCGTAGGGTTAATGTCGTTTCAAATAATATGACTAAACGACTAGGGTCGGTGATGGCTTCAAGTAGAAGTAATTACAGTACTCGCTATTCAAAACCGTGCAATTACTGTTGATTATCTGAGATTGAATGAGAAATAGTCATTCTTTAGCTCAATATATACCTACCGATTGTGGTAACAACACTCGCCGAAAAGTAAAGCGATGCATAAAACGTCCATTCATAACTTGAAGATCTTTCATGGTGGTCTTGGTAATACTCGTGAAGCTTGCTCACCAAGTTGTCGAATTCTTCCTTTGTCATGTTTACTCTCAAGTTCATGCGCAATTTTTCCAAAGTAGCCTTGTCGATCTCTTCATCTGTTCCGTGTTCATGTTTTGTCGGACCTTCGAGGACGTGGAAAATTCCAGCTCCCGTTAACAAAAACAAACCTACCAAACCACTGCGAATTAAGAGATCTCTTGAGCTAGATTTCATGATTCGGAGCGTGAAGATAACATATAACGTATGACCTCTGAAACGAGCCGAAACTTATTTAAAATGTTTGTCGGCCGTGAGAAACCTAAACTACCAACATGTACTTTGACATAAGCTTCGTAAAATATTTCAAATTAAGTTAAGCTCCTTTTCATGTCTCTGTCGCAATGTATCGTAAGTGTTTTGCTTATTTTAATTGGCTTTTTTTCCTGGAGATATCTCGGTTGTTTTTTTTTTCAGTAGGTACCAATCCTTTTGTGTTTTAAATTAATTGCTTACGATGCGAGCCATATAGCTTGTCTTGTTGCCATGGTGCCAGTAAATTAAACTCTGTAACCACTGGAAAATTCTTTGCTCAGCTTCAAATTAGGTCTTCCGATGCTTATAAATTAAACATAGTTTTGTGTAAAATTTCAAGCTAGGTTCTTCAAAGTTGTTGATAGCGTATATCATTGCGTGCGGAAGGCCGATCCCCAAAACACCATAAAAAATTCATTATGTTCATCGAAAGATACCGTTATTGACACCTTACCTCTTTTCAAAGAACAGATCATCATAACTGCGCCACAATGCCACTAAAATGAAACTAAGCGTCATCAGATTCCTAACGTACGCTCACTTCCTGATAACTTATAGATAGCTCTGTGCAAGTGAATACATGAAAGATCTTAAATTTGAAAGATGTAAAAACATGATTGATCATCGCAGTTATGCATACAACTTAAGCAGTTGTGAAATTAATGCCTGTAAAAAATTCAGGCTTGAACAGGATTCGAACTCCTGAACTCTACGATGCCGGTGCAGTGCTCTTCCTATAGGCCAATTCCGATATATTAAAATTCTAACTTGGCTTCGAGGCTTAGGGGAATAAAACAAAAGAAATCCCATCGAGGATGAGGGATGAATAATTAATTTCTTTTGTGTTATTTCCCTAAGCCTCGGAGCCAAGTTATGATTTTAATATATCGGAATTGGAATTGTTTCGTCCCGTTTAAAAAATGAATTATTTCCCATGATATGAGATCGGTTCATATAGCTTATTAACCAGGCGCGAGGGCTGTACTGGTAGATTATCGTCTCAAGGTCTTGACAGTACGGACCGAGCGCAGGGAGTCCCGGCCCCTTGATATTCCCCAAGTACGGTGTCGAGCAAGCTTGGTTAATGCGAGATTCATGCTACACTGCTGAAAATTCAGTTTAGGAAAGCTCCTACGACCATGGCTTGTTGATGGTCAAGACAAATCTGGTATGGAGTTTCTGACATTTCTTGACTGATAAATCATTTGATGGCATCCTCTACGTCATACTAGTTTCTATAGCTCTAGATTGTTGCCCCTCCCCAACGGGGAGGTACTCCCAGAAAAATTGAGTGAGGGTGTGCAGCCCGCTTCCCAAAATCCTGATCCTATTTATAACCAAAATCAGCGACATTCCCTACCCTATTTATGACCTGACCATTAAATCAAAACCCTGTTTCAGACCTGCGTTATAATTAGTTCCCTAGTTCAGACCAATGTTAAATTACCGTAAACATAATTGGTGCACCGGTGAGGAGCTTTTGTTGATAATGATGAAAAAGTAGCTTTTTCTTAAAAACATACCCATATTAAGGCTAGAGTGTAAAATACATACCCTATTTGTGACCAAAATCAGCTAAAATCGATACCCTATTTATTACCAAAAAAGCTGAAAAACAATATCTTTTGGGGCCGCACATACGTATATAGCCCAGATAAAGGAGTACCCCCCCCCCCCCTCCAAGGCTTATTGCCTTTCTGTTTCAGAACAGTGTTATTTTCAGGGGTCAGGTAAGCTTAAGGTAAGCCCAGGTTGATCTCCTTTAAGGTTGTAATTCAACTTTTCCGAGGAACGTTCCTGGCTTTTTACTGACAAGAAAGTCCGCCACGGGCTTCGACAGCGCAACGTTTAAAGTAACATGGAAATTTGTCACTGGCGTTTCAGCTTTTTCCTTGCAGAAATACCGCCCGTCTAGATCCTTAAGTAAAGGCAGTGTTAATTGCCTTTGGAATAAGGGTCATTCAAAGCAAAAACATTAGCTAGAAACAGTTTGTTTCTATTCAAATTTCCAACTTAAGGGTGTTCACTGTTCAAGGGCCGTTGCTTTCACGATTTGCTAATAGCCGTGAAATTTTCTCACTTCATTGGTGGGTGGCTGTTTTCTGGACTTTAAGGTGTACTGTCTGTAAAAGTGCTTCATTCCACCCTAAAGTCTTGCGCTTTAGATCCAAGCTAAACTGACTGTTCTACAGACCAACTTCTCCCTGACAGAACAAAACGGAAAACAAACGTACCCAAGGCCTACCATAAACTGCCGTTTATAAGCCCTGAACTTATACAACTTTGTACGGGGCTTTGGATAGGTTTATAAAAGGAGTGGCTTCTATCCGGGGGAGCTTATAAGCAGAATAATAAAACTAGTGAGACAACTCAGACAGTGCAGAGCGCAATTGATAGCTCTGGTACAGTAGTCCCACAGGTACTCACCCCTGCTCGGTTTACTTCCGGTTTGTGTCTACCTTGGTAGTCTGCTACGGCTTTTCCCCTTTGCAGTGTGTACGTTTCAAGGTTGTATTTTAATTCAAGGTCCAAAAATTACGCACAAATTAATTACTACTGGTGTTTTACGTTGATTTTCGTTCATTTTAAATTCAATAATACGCTGAAGCAGCAAACGTGACAATTTAGCTCTTCACGCCAACTTTGTAACTTGATACTTTTGTTTTCCTCGCAAAGGCATGTAATATGAAACCCTTGTTTTCTCCAAAACATACGGAAGATGTCCTTGTTTTTTGGAGATAAATGAAAGAAAGTTAAATATCTGATGTAGTGATGAAGAAACGGAACAGAAACGATGTTGTTTTACTAAAAATGCAAATTTTTACCGATGAACAAGAACTAATTTAATTATCAGATAGTCACGAAATACCACTTTCTTTTTCTGTTGCCACCTTTGTTGTTAACAATAAAACAATTCAAAATTAACACACAACGATATTGATGGCTGGGAAGCATTTCAACGAAAAGTATTGAAGATAAACAGCGCTACTTGGCCAATATGGATGAGTCTCCTCAAAGACTGATTTAATTAATTTGCGCTTTCATTAGGTGCCACGGTGTCTGCAGCAATATTTGAGCATTTTCCTGGTTTCTTTTGTTACAAATTTACAATATGCGGAGTATTAAAGCCACTAACTTGGGAACTTTTTGGTCTCTCTTACAGACACAACTAAGGCAAGAAATAAACAGGCCGCTAAGGAGAAGCAATACATTTGAACCCTGACAAGCACACTATTGTAGATTGAAAACAGCAGATATTTGTTGAACCGACCTGTGTGTAATTCTAAAAGCTACGCAGCCACAGTAACGTTTCACTTTCGTAATAAAAAGGGACAGTTGGCGCTACCTGAAAAATAACTGCCGTCCTTGGTCACATGACATGATATACAAAATACCGCGTGGAAAGATAGTGTATAACACTAACGGTGCTAGAACGCATGCGTCTTACATGTAGAGCTCTACCATAAGGAAAACCACTCAATATTTGTGCGTGATTCCGTATGCAACGCAGAAGCCACGAACGCTTACTAATCTACGCATGCGTTTAGGAGAAATTAGTTTTGTTCTAAGGAGAATGGTACCACAAGGAGACCAAGGGGTTACCTGAAACAAATACATAGCTTTGCGATGTTCACAGCTGAGTGACGGCGATGAAATATGTTTTACGTAGAGTACACATGTACCTTTCCCACCCTTCCCCCACTACTTCGTTGCTTCTAGTCTAATTAATTAATTGAAATTAATTATAAAAGAGGTAAAAAACGTTCTCTGGCAAAATTGTATAAAATTGTGAGCTTTCAACAGCCAGTCTGCTGTCTTCGACGGACAAAAATGTCGAAGACAGCAGACTGGCTGTTGAAAGCTCACAATTTTATACGATTTTACCAGAGAACGTTTTTTACCTCTTTTATTATGAATCCTGGTATCGGATCTTCAATATTTTTATGAAATTAATTAATTAAACAAACATTAAAGTTTACACCTTAGCGCCATAGGGCCATATCGGAATAGCACCTTAGTCCCTTAGCGGCAGGCAGCTCCCATAACCATCCCAATAGTGCACTCTACACTAAAAAGAGCAGTTTCACAGCTGTGTTGAACGAAATGTTTTTCATATATCTTACTTATATCCGTGGGAGTTTATAATCGGAACTAATATTTTGTTTACAGCTAGATGGGACTGTACCAGGGGGACCCGCCTTATAAAAAGGAGGGCTTATAAGCGGCGGTTTACGGTATGCTGCTCGCGAGTTGCAATCAGAAAAGAAAAGCTGTATCTTCTAAAGCCTTTTTTACGGTCGAAGTTTTATATTAAAGTTAAATAAGAATGTTTCCAAACTTTTATCAAGCGACAAGAAGTAACATTTTGACTCTTTACCCTTTGTATTTTGATTTGTCTTAAGACATATCTACAGCTTTACAACTATACAGCAGGTATAAATCCAAAACCGTAAATCCTCGAATTAGCGCCCCCCTCCCCCTCGAATAAGCGCCCCCTTCGAATAAGAGTCCCTCCTATCGGCTGAAATTTAAAATAAGCGTCTACCCTCGAAAAAGCGCCCCCTCCCCTCCCCCTATTTTGTGGACGCGTAATGAGACAGCAAAAGATGCATAGTTTGCGTCGTGTAGTATTAGATTTGTACATTGTTTCAGTTTGTGACCACGTGAATTTCTAATGGTGACGCGATTTAAACTTTAGGACCAGCTTTTTATGTCGATAAACAACTTATGTTGTTGTTTACGTGCAGATTATGTATTAAAAAAATGATGATGTGAGGCCATGATTTGGGCAAAATTAAATAAGCGCCCCCTTCGATTAAGCGCCCCTCTCGAATAAGCGCCCCGGGCGCTAATTCGAGGATTTGCGGTATTTGTTGGTTGCTGAAATTAAAATGTTTCTCACGTACATTACATGATGCGAGATTTTCGCTATAAAGCGTTCTATTTTATTCTGCATTTATCAACGCAGTTTTCCTAAACCGTTGATAAATACAACGGTTTTCCTAATCTAAAACGATCCTTTACAGCGACTCTGTAAGTTCAGTAATCATTGAAGGGAAACTATTTGACCTACAGTGGACAAATCTAACTTAAATCACCACAGCCTACGAGGACAGGGGGATCTAGTGCTTCTTTGACAGATTTCAAATCTTCCTTAGAACCAGTTCCAGCAAGGAAAAGAAACCATCGTTCTCGGCGCAATTTGGTGACATGTGGCACGATAGATGTTACTGCGTGACCGAGTGGATTACCAGACAAGTTCAGAACTTGGAGATTAGGAATGAACGGTAAGCTCTCCAGCAAACTACATTGGTCATGTTCATCCATGTTTAAGTTTTTAAGCAATAACCACGCCAAATTGGGGAAAGAGGAAAAACGTCTCGTTAGTGGAGCAAGGCAACCCCTGACACTGAAACCACTGAAATTAAGGTACTGCAATGGCAATGTTTCGTTGAATCCGTCAACCAACCGCTCCATTTGCTCGGCTGGCACAACACTTCCATCCAGCCCAGTTAACTCAAACCTGAGTAAGGACGGCATTTTAGGAAGTAACTGACCGAGCGTCGCGGCAACTGTTGGTGTCAGGCTTATTCCCTCCAGATTCAGTACCTTGAGAGTTTTGTGTGTGAAACTGCACTCCGTATTTACTTCCGCTGCGCTAGAATTTGCAGGAGCCAGTCGTTTGCCCCCCGCGTACAGTGTCTTGAGATTAGGCAAGAATCTTAAACTCTTCAACAGAACGTTCAGCTCATCCATATTGAGATTTCTAAGGTCGAAGTGAAGCAAATAAGGAAAAAAACGAAAGCTTTTAGTGAGTGGAGCAAGGTAACCACTGAAACCACCGAGAGAAAGATTGCACAAAGGCAGTGTTTTGTTAAATCGGCTAAACAGCGCCTCCATGTCAACAGTTTGAAAACTTCCTTGATTCCACGCCGCTCCTAGCACGAGTAATTCTAAAGATGTCATTTCAGAAAGTGACCGACCGAGCGCCGCGGCTGCTGCTGAAGTCAGGACTACTCCAGTCAGTTTCAGTCTCTTGAGAGACTTGTTAGTGATGCTGGTAATCAGCTCATCTACTTTTGTATAAGCAGTGCTAAGGTCAAGATCACTGATGTTGTTAAATCGTGGTAACAGACTGGCAAGCTTCCCTGCTCCAGCTGATGTCAGGAAAAGGTCTTGGTCCATATGGCTGAAGCTGACGTTGCGTACATCCAAAGAGCCAAACTTCAATGAACACTTGCTGGGGTTTGGCACTTGTTCCAAAAGATCACATACAGAGTCTTTGCCCTTTACAACATCGATGCATCTCAGTTGTCTACAATCTCTAATGGCTGCACCGAGACCTTTCATGATTTCACCCCTGCAAAGGAACCAGCATCGTAGAGATCTTACAAATTTCAGACAAGACTGTTCTGAACACAACTTTGCGGCGACAGATGGAACAGAAATCTCAGCAGTTTCCGTAATTAATCTGGCATGGTAATCACAGCCTAGAGACAGGTCTGTTATGTAAAACTGAAACTGACCAGTACGGAAACGGAGGATGAAATAAAATGAGCACTTCAACGCGCATACTACACTTTTGCCTATATTCTGGAACTTTTCAAGAAAGTCGTAAACTCTGTGAACCTCAGCACTCTCAGTGGTTCTTGGGATATGGAAGCATTCAATAAACTGCCCCAACGCCAGGCGCGGTATTGATTCTCCGTCATAGCTAACATCACAGCGAAAAGCAAAAGTACGAGAATGTGCTAATTTGACATTTGGCATCATTTTAGAAAATAGAACGTGGAGTGGAACAGGAACGATCTCACCAAAGCAATCCAAAAACCGACTTAACAGTTCAGTTTTTGAGTTAACCTCTCGAAAGCAATTGAAAGCGAGGTCACTGAATCGCCAGTGCACCTTAGTGAGGTCATATAGAGGTACATCTGTCTTATTGTCTACATCAGGTATTGTCATTGATAAATCCCGTGTTCTAACTGATGAAAAGTACTCAAAAACCTTCTCTGCTCCTTTGTCGGACAACCCACAAACAAACTGAAAAACATTCTCCAGGGCCTTACAATTCTCCACAGTACATGCGTGCTGCTCAATTCCACCGAGATTTCCTTCAGGAACACATCTGTATGTGACGAACCACGCCGCCATGTATTCTTGAATACTCTTGTGGATAAAGGACACCATCTCCTTAGGTTCCACACTTGGCCCGAACTCAGAAACTTGAAGAAGACCAACAATGACACTCTCTTCACCACGAACTTTCTCAGAAAGTTGACCAAAGTTGAACAACAGATCGCCTCGAAGAAGACCTTCCAAAGCAACCTTTCCTATTTCAGTAAGAATTTCGTTGTAATCGGCTTCTTTCAGCATAGAGGCATTAGACGGAGAATGCCTTTTGTGGCTGTGCTGTAAAATGTGTTTTAAAAGTGCTTGAAACAATTCAGTTTTACTTTTCAATCCGCCTTTCAACTTTTCCTTTTCTTCCCTCCACAGCAGGCAAAGAAAGAGATTCAGCAACGGAACTCTTGCTAGGTCGATCATATTACTCACGCGTAAGAACTCGTATAGACCACTCAGCTCAGTTTCGCTACCCAGAAATTTTATCCTAAAGGCCCCTTCATCATACTCATTAAACCCAGTGATCTCAGCATGTATGTCAGCACATTCTTGCAGCTCATCGGCACGTGACGATCGAGTGGTTACCAGGACAGTGCAGCCTCTCAGAATATTCCCGTGGAATATTTTGTAGATTGGAGAGTTGCTTCTACTGCCATACTTTTCTTCTGCTTCGCTGCCGGTGCGGTACTCGTCATAGCCATCAAACACAAGCAGAACTTTGTCTTGGTTCTCACCAATGTAACTGAGAAGATCGTCAACTGAAGATGTTTCATCATCTGGAAACACGCGAGACTGACTTAAGACTTCTTTAAACGTCTGGCACTTGGATACTTCTTTGAGATTGATAGAAACAACGAGGTCAAACTTCCTCAGTGCATCTTCCCGTTCCCCATCCATCTCCGCCTCTTGAAGATTCGACCAATCCACAAGCAGCTTCTTAACGAAAGTCGTTTTTCCAATCCCAGTCTCTCCTTGCACGAGAATTCTCTTTGCTACAACTCCGTTCTTCTTCTTCTCGGTGAAAATTTCAGTGTAATGACTCAGCTCCCTTTGTGATGACCCAGCTGTGGTTTGTTCCTGTTTCACCCAGGACAATCGAGTGTATATCTGTTCAAGGTCCACCTGAAATTTTGAGGACCACACTGTGGTGGGCACCTTGGCTGTTTTTTGATAATGCTCTGCAAGTTTTCTCTGACAGGTTCTCACATCAAAAGTATCCAGGGGAGAGGCCTCTGAAGAGAGAAAACATAACAGCGAAATGAGATAGAAACGGAAAACAATTACTACATCAAAAACAAAATTATATTGTTTAATTCAGACACAGTTTATTGTCAGAAGTGGGGTCTCTAAGTAAATGATTTTCCCAAATATTTGTGTTCCAGTTTGCATGATGAGGTGATTAAAAGAGGATAACGAATAAAAGCAGTCTCATTTAGCGTTTTCGAAACAAGAGAAAAGCCCGATAATTTGGCCTCCAACAACAACAACAACAACAACAACAATCTTTATTCACACTATTCAGGTACAAAAGAAAGGTAAGACAAAAAAGAAACTATAGAAAACGAAATGATAAAGATTCTATGACTATATGTACAATTTGAGTCAGTGAGCAACAGCCAGCAACAACAGCTAAAAGAACATAAAATTGATCTTAATTATTCGCATGGCTTCTCGTTAACTTCTACAATTGTACTTTTATAATGATTAGTTTGGTCTTTTCTTCCTCTTGTACAGACAACTACAACTTCGCTTTGTCCACACCTTGACTGTAAAAAATTGTGAGCACAACGAGGAAGTACACATCTCTGAACACCATCTAGCAAGTACAACTAAGGAAAAAAGGGATTCCTAGCCGGAAAAACGTATTGATCACATAATCACGATCACAGGATTCACTGACCAGGAATCTATGGCAGTAATAAGACGACAGTGTTCTTGAGATGTGTGGTACAAAAAGACGGCATTTGATCAAAAGTCAATTAACTGGCTGACAGTCACTTCTACTGTGCATTGATGAACAACGGGCATAAAATTGCATGTTTTTAGTACCAACCAAACACCAACTTTTAACAAGTGTCACTGAAGTACTTAAGAACTTGGAATAGAAAGACTTTGAATGAACTTGCAGAGTAAAAATGAACAACTGTATGCATACACAAGAGCGCAAATGAAGAACAGTACCACATAATTCTAAAACGAAGAAGCTGCAAAAGCTTTAAGCAGGGCCCGGGAGTTTTGCCAACTTCTTCTGATTGATAGTGAGGCACTTAAAGAATGGCAACAGGAGTTGTGCAAATGCCTTTGCTTGTATTGTCGTGAATATTTTGAATCACACGACTCTTAAATCAAGTTTTTCATGTCAGAGGAGATTCATGTTGATATCTTACAAATATCTAATTTCTCCTGATTCTACAGTAGCAATAAACTTGAAAATACTTGTATGACACAAAAACTCATTTCACCCTGACAAGAGTAAAGTCTTCAGAAAACTACAGTCTGCCGTAGCACTTGTAGAGCTTAGTCTTGAAAATAGCATTTCAAAAGCAGCATGTATTAATCTTACTTTCAAAAATCTTAGCACACATAGATTTCCTTCGGGCTAGACATATTGTTCAGGTTTTATCTCCGTGAGGCAACATTCGTGGACCGAGCCGCAGGCAAGGTTAATAAACTTGTAAAAGAGGAACAAGACCAGTATTCTCCAATATGGGCGGAATAAAATAGTTCAATGAGGTATTTAATATAATGGTTCTTCTACTAAAGATTGTCTTTTGAGAAAATGTACATGTATAATACAACAAACACTATCAGTAACAAACCTGCTTTGTTTGCGGTTGTGAGTTTGGCTCGCTTGGGATCCTGGGGACTGGACTGGAAACTAGGTGGTAATGTCCTTTTCTCTCCTGAGTTATAAGAAATACAGTAAATGTAGTAAACCACGATGATGACATTTCTTACCTTTTTACGGCACATTAATGAACCAATGAAAAGTGACTTGTAATTCATTCAAACCCTCCGTTCAAGTAGAATTTTACATTTTACAAGTCTACATACATGTACATTAACTGTTAGACTAAAATTGGTACATTTTTTGAACTGCAGCTCATGGAATTGGGCTTGTTTAGACGCCATCTTGTGTGGGACAGTAAGTGCACTGAATGTTGACGGATCATGTGACAGAAAATTATCATGGTAAATATTATTTTATAAAAACTCGTTTGCCTACTCACTCTGAGTGTGACTTGTTTGATAAGTTTCAACTGGAGTTAGACAGCATGCGGCAAAAGACGACTGAATATGTTCCATTGATAAAGGTGGCATGCCTTGAACAGGAAAAACTTTGAAAATAAGAACAAAAACAATTTTAAAATAAGTCGCTGGCCACAAAACAATTAATAATAATAATCATAATCATAATCATAATCATAATCATAATCATAATCATAATCATAATAATCAAATTTTTAAACGGGATTAACCCATCAGTACTTATGTAATTATACAATTAATATATAATTATACATTTGGAACACAGAATTTTGTAAAAATATTATAAGATAGAGGCCTATGGGGTTGCCAAAAATTATTTTGAATCATGTAGTTTCCTTACCACAAAATTCTTTGGCCACATTATTCAGACCCACTCTGTCATGACACAAAGCGTAGTAGAGGTCACGATAAAGTGTAGCCGAAGCTGTTGTATTTCTCCAGTGAAGTAACATCCGATATGCTTTACGTTTTTCGTTAGCATCTATCTCGTCCAGTTTATCTTGAGAAATGCCAAGGCGAAGTCCCAGCTCCTGCCACTTTGCACAAATCTTTCCTGCAAGCTCATCTAGGTCACGGTCACCAGGTTTGCCTTGTTTAAAACCAACTACATGGGAAAGACAAGAAGCTTGTAATTTAAAACAATGGTGCAATTTTGTTACAATCATGTTTTTTCTTTATTTATTTCCTTTTTTCATTGCAAATACAGCCACTACAGTTATAGTATATTTAAGTTCAGGACAGGTAGCTCAAATTAAGGTAACTGCTTTCAGCGATCATTTGTCTTTAATGAGACTGGAGGCTAAATGAACCGCTAGGTTTTCAAGTTACTTGCCTCCAGCCTTGTTATGTCTAATTGTTGAACAGGAGAAATGAAGGACGACATTTCAGACTTTCCAAATCAAGAATCACCTTAAAATTGGGTATGTTAACATGCAACTGTAAAGGAACAGATTGCCCTAGGCCTGTCCATACTAAAAATTTGAGCCTTGTCAATCCCTCACTTCTGAGAACATTGAAAGGCTTGATATTTGACTTGTCAAAGAGCAGATCATTTGTATAGTCAATCTTCATAATAAAATAATGCTTATAAAAAAAAAAACACTTTTACCATTGATTTTGGTTTCTTTGTTGTTCCATATGACACATTTGTAAACATTATTTGGATCTACAATTTCTCTTATATTTGACCACCACACTAATAGATCCTGATAAAAAGTAGATGAAATATATATCTGGTTTACATCATAATTACACTGAAGTAGAAAACGACCCCCTTCATTATCCAAAAGATAATTAAGGTAAGACTTCCAGAAACCTGACGACTCCTCATCCGTTATGTGCATTAGCCAACTCAACTTCAACACTTTTATCATGGTTTCATAATCTATCCTTTTGAGGCCACCTTGCTTATAGGGTCCACAGGTTGATTTTCGAATAACTTTATCTTTCCCGTTCCATAAAAATGAAAAACTAAATCAATTTGTTAAATTCTTTTATAATCTCAGACGGAGTGCTTATCACCAAGCTAAGGTATATTGGTTTTGCAAGAAGAATTGCGTAGATAATAAAAACCTTTGCCATGAATTGACAAGCCCCTTGACTTCCATAAATTTATTGCATTTCTGATTTTTTTCAGCCTTTGCTTGAGGTTTTCCTCGACTAGTATCTGTACATCATATGGAATGAAAATTCCTAAAAACTTAGCACAAGTTTTCCATTTGACTCCAAGTGGTTCATTTTTACAGTTTTGGAGGGAGCCGATCCACATTGCATCTGTTTTTGCAATGTTAAGTTTTAGTCTAAAGACCTTCTCAAAACAATCAAGCAATACAAACAAAGCTTGTGCAGAGTCTAAATCTGATAAAACAACAGTTGTGTCATCAGTGAACTGCAACAGTTTAGTTTCTAAATATCGTCTAGGTTCGGTATAGCAATCACTAGGATTTCAATCGCAGTGACAAAAAGGTAGGGGGAAAGGGGGGGGGGTGCCCTGCCTAACACAATGCTCTATCTTAAAATAGTGAGAGCAAAGGCCATTGTTTATAATACAACTTTGATAATATTGACCCATCTTAAAACCAAATTGATTCAAATACTTTTCAAGGAAAGTCCATTCCAAACTTTCTAAAGCTCTCTCACAGTCAATAACAAATAAAAATTGCAGGTAATCGGGCCATTGTGATCTCTTGATTTTTCTGATGTAAGGGTTGCACATTCAGGGTAGAGGCGTAGCACTCTACAAAAACTTCTACAGCAATGAGGTTCATAAAAGGGTGTCAGTTGCCAAAGCTACTGTAATAAACAAATGGCAGGATTTTTTAATTTTTCTATTTTTTTTTAACGGAGACTACTGAGCAGCAATTTTTTAATGGAGAATAGTGAGCAGCACAAATGAGAAATTGTTGTCGCTTTACCTTGCGTGAGTTGAAATGATATACATTATCAACAAAGTAAAACTGTCTTATCACACAGTGTGATGTACTTAGCTTTACCTTGTGTGAGTTGAATGGATATACATTGCCAACAAACTGTCTTATAACACAGTGTGATGTAGTAAGCTAATTACCAACAAACTGTCTTATAACACAGTGTGTTGTAGTAAGCATTACCTTGAATCAGTTGAAATGATATACATTAATTAACAGCAAACTGTCTTATAACACCGTGTGTTGCATGAAGCCTCACCTTGTTTGGGTCGCAGGCTAACATAGTGAACTTCATGAACATGGCCCAGCACAAGTGGGTTGGTGCTGATCACGTGATCATCAGGCCTGATAGTAAGGTCACGGTGATTTGACTGACTGCTAATCACGTGAATGCATGTTTTATAGCAATTTGCAGTTGCGTAAAGAATCATGTGATCACCCCATGTGCCATCTTGCTCCATGGTTGTAAGATAATCAGCCCATGATTGATATCCATCAATGAAGTTAAACAGATCTGTTCCATCTGGCTGTAAGAAGGGTGAGTAAAAAGACTAACTTTTAACAAGGTCAGTACACATGGAATTAAAACCAGTGTGATGGCAGAAATGTCCCTCTCTTAGGTACATGTATAATGGAGAACTAAATGTTGAAACCACTTTTTACACAGCAATTTGAAGATTGAACTAATTTCTGTATGTGTCGATGCCCAATTTTCTGCCGTCTTATTCGACTGCAAGTCCAATTCAGATGCTGACTCAAATGCTGGAATCTAATCACGTGGAACACATTTTCCCAATTAAGCCACATGCTAAGCATATTTCATCAATACCTATACAATAATATTGTATAGGTATTGATATATTCTATTATATTTTTGTTCTGGAAGATATTAGCTTATTTTAGCTACTTAAAAATTTGAGAGGAAATAAAGTATAATATGTATGTATGTAGGTAGGTAGGTAGGTAGGTAGGTAGGTAGGTAGGTAGGTAGGTAGGTAGGTAGGTAGGTAGGTAGGTAGGTAGGTAGGTAGGTAGGTAGGTAGGTAGGTAGGAAGGTAGGTAGGTAGGTAGGTAGGTATGTATGTATGTAAGTTACAATTTTCTTAACCAGAACAACAAAATCAAATACTTAACTTACCAGTCTTGGGTTATTTAAGAGGTACTGCACTATGGATTGTCTTAATTCTCCATGCGAGATATTGATTCCTTTCACAAGGTTCAGTTGTTCAGACAGTGCATGAAACATGCAGTTCCCTGACCCTTCATTGTCAGAAATCACAAAGCCTTTGTCTGATGCAATCTTCTCCAACTCTGCTGATGGGTCAGTTTTACTGTTAATCTTGCTTACATTGCATTGCATTTGCTGAAGATTCATGAACATTTGCCCAAGCAGATCTAAAAAGAAAAATATATAAATTAAGGTCATTGCATGTAGGGCTTACTCACTCAAACCTTTGCCAGGGAGGGAAGGTGGCATCTGTAACTTTAAATCCTACTTGAGACCAAAATACCTCATTCTTAAAACTCTTAGTTTCCATTAACTGAGTTGTAAAATGGCAGTGTGTAGTCTCACATGCACAGCCCCGTGGAAAGAGATTTATATGTAAAATACAGTCATGGAAATTCTATATGAAAGAACTATAGCCGTATAGCCGTAGGGCGGTAGAGCCGTAGAGTTTATTATCTAGATACAGCATATGTTTGATCGTAAAGCTGTAGTATGGTGGCCCATCATTATCACATGTCTCTTTAGCCTCAAAACAGAGATCGACTTCATTTTCTAATGAAATAATCAACTCTATTTGTGTTTTCATTTTATTTTATTTTTGATTCTCCTTACAATTCCTATTTTGAATTGTCTCTTAAAAGCCAGATTGATTTCAAAAGGTTTTTCAATTTTAAATCAAATATGATTCTAACTTTAAATTTTAAAAATGCCTATTGGGAATGGACCAGCGCTATCACCATTACAAAAAAAAAAATTGAACAACCCAGCGTTATCACTCCGGTAAGGCCTGGGAGCGAGTCTTACAAATGACGAAGGTGTCAAGTCCCATCCGTGTCAGTACAAGTCATGAAACTCAGCTGGAAACTCAGCATCAAATCATGAATACCAACGACGATTGGAAGGAAAATAATCAACTGGAACAAGATCTTGGAGAGTTTGTTGCCCAAAACTTGAAGCGAACAGAGATCCTTGATTTCGTGCAGCAAAAGTTTCTGCAATACCACTGGAGTATAGCAACTCTAGACAGACGCCTTTGCTATTTTGGCACCCACTATATAAATTATAATACCCCTCTTGCAGAAGTGTGTGATGTGGTCAAGAAAGAATTAGACAGACCAGGAAGGCTATTAGGCTATAGAGCCATGAATCACAAGTTCAGAACAGAGCACAAAGTACAGGTTCCTCAGCATCTAGTTCATAATGTAATGGCTGAATTGGATCCCAAAGGATTGGAAACCAGAAACCTCCAGAAAAAGAAGAAACCGAAAGGTAACTTTACGTCTGAAGGCCCACTATGGGTATTCTCGTTAGATGGACACAACAAACTATGCGGATTCCAGAACTCTACATTTCCTCTCGGAGTCTATGGATGCATAGACATGTTTTCACGCAAAGTGCTATTATTGTATGTGTGTTATTCCAACTCGAATCCCTTACTCATCGGCAGGATGTATCTCAAATACTTGTTTGACACAGAGATGCTTCCGGTAAATCTACGAATGGACAGAGGAACTGAGACCGGTAAAATGGTTACAATTCATGTTTACCTTTTGAACCAGCACAGACTCATGGAAGATCCTGCTGACTCAATTATTTATGGCCCCTCAACAAGCAACAAGATTGAGCGATGGTGGCGTGACCTTCACGAGAGATTTGAAGCCTTCTTTAAAGAACAGTTAACAGTTCTTTTGAGAAGAAGAGAATACGATCCTCTTAATTCAACCGATAGACAACTTCTTGCCTATGTTTTTATACCAATTGTCCAAAGAGAGTGCGATATCTTTGTCAAGTACTGGAATTCGTACAGAATCCATGGACAAGATAAAGTGGAGATCTCAACAGGTGTTCCAGAACACATGTTTTCCTTCCCTGAGCAAAACGGAGGAAAGAATATGGGGATAATATTGAGCAAAGATCAGTTTACAGAGGTTGCCGAAGTGTCAGGTGTTATGCTGATGGGGATGCGTTTGATTTCATGGACCCAAGAGTTAAACTTAATTGTGCACAACTACTTTCAAGTCCTGAAAAAGGTGAGTCACGTAATGCAATTACAGCTTTTAGATTTCTCAAGAGAAACTTTGTTAGTTAATTTATCACAAATATTTACACTAATATTAATAATGGGGGTGTTTGCATGAGAAAACTCGCCCCAGAGCCAGTTTCACTCAGGGATGAAAACTTGGTTTCATATCTTGTTTACATTATGACTTTCATAATTTCCTGATTATGTAAAGCGGCGCCATTATGGCATTTTGAAATTTTCCGTAATTAAATTAAAATTAGACAAGCTCTCTGTATCACTAACTTTACTTTCTTCAGTACTGTAAATATTATTTTTAATATATTCAACAATAAGCTTCGGAACTGAAAGAACAACCACAGTAACATATTTGGTTCCTAATAAACCAATGCGATGAGCAACTGTAACAATTTTTTTAGAATATGAAATTTTGTTGTGACACATCCACCGATCGGATAAAACAAACAACTTATCTCGTCTGGCATCGAGATAGGTGCAGTCACCGAAAATTTTACATTATTTTACAACTCAATTTATTTGTGAAATATCAAAATGAAACTACGTTAACACAAGTGCCGGTTGTGGGGAAGAAATTTAATCAAGCCTGCTTGCGCAGTTCGTCTTCAAAGTATCGTTTACCGTAAAAAAAGACCTAATTTTAGATAAACATTAATTGTTAAGTCCCATCAGTTCGCAGTATTTGTTGCATTCGTGCTCTTTGAAGAAAGTATCAATGCTTATACGAGAAAGGTTCCTGGCACAAAAATACGATTCGTCTGTATCTGATGTAAATTCGGAGGTAGCAATTTCAGGATCATACAGTTTGAACATTGAACCTTGAAGATCAACCAACATCAGCAGGCCTCGAAAAGTATTTGAATTTCACCTTGCCTGTTGGGCAAGTAACTCTCAAATTTTGCTTGCCCGAGGCACTTCCCCACTTGCCCAAGTTTTCAAACTCATTATAATTCATGAACCCGAAAATGGAAGTCAAACTACAGGCGTGTTTTAATGTTACAGTAATAAACCCCATCTTGACTGTAGTCCTCTTAGTGCTGATCACTTTCATGTTTACGTCATTATATTGTAATACTTCCACAACTTCTTCATTCCGCTTTTATGAAGTTGTACGGTTTGTAATAATTAACATGGATGAACTCCCAGTTGAAGAAACAAAGTTTGCGAAGTTGCTGTTGTTTGTTTGTGTACTTACTTCCTAGGTCCTGTATTACACGCTGGGTATCTTTTTTATGATACAGCCTTCAATCAATTTGCTCAATTCATCGAAGATCGCGTTCAACTCCTTGAATGTTCACCTGCATCTTGTCTAGCTCCACAAAATCATTGTGAAGAGAAGTGCGAGAAATTTATAACACACAGAATTAACAACAAGTCGCCTTCCCACTTCAGTTTTGACACAGGCACAGTGTCGAATATGAAAAGTTGGCAAGAGCATATTTTTTCATTTGGGTGAATGAAAAATAGTTTCTGTTGAGGGAAAACGACCTTGTTTGAAAGAAACACTATTTTAAGTCATTTTCCAGGAACTCTGAAAGTATTTTGATGACTTATTCCTTTCTTTTTAATAATATAATACTTTTCCTGTAAGCTATCACTAGCAAACTTGCATGTTTCACCGAAAACAGAGATTTACCTGGATTTTAGTATCAAAAATGCTGGCTTCATTTTTGCGGTAGAAACATGTGGCTTCTTTTTGCATACAATTTCTACAGCTTGAATATATTGTTGTTGAGTTAAGTTTTGTACAGAGAAACTGGAAAATGCTCACAAAAAATTGCTAAAATTTTAAGAAATAAACACAGCATTTTTGTGCCCAACGCGGCTATTTTTAATCGTGGAAAGAAATTTGATCGAGATTTTGATCACGTGCTAGGCAACCACTTCTGAGCCGTGAGTGCGCATCACGCAATCAACAAAACAACGCTATAAATTGTAATTTTCATCAAGCTTCATCTAAACACTTGATTACCCTTGAGCCTAAAATGTACCTTTTCTTCTCAAAATTGTTATCAAAAATTTAGTCAGCGAACGGCTTGTCTGGGTCCTTGCCCATGGGGCAAGTAAGGAGAGAAAGTTACTTGCCCAAAGGGAAAATCTGCTTGTCCCAGACGACCGGACAGGTTTTTTTTCGAGCCCTGCATCATTTTTTTCTCTGAAAAGGTGTAGCTGAAATGCACAAGGCATTCCGCTTTAGCATACACTTCTTGGTGGTCCTCCATCAGCGGAGCATTCTAGGTTCCATCATTGTTCATGTATTTTTGAAATTCGCCAGGTACAAATTCTTCCACTGTTACTGGGAGTTTATCTAAAATGGAGTAAAACTCCTTACTGTAACTGAAAGTATCGCCAAAAGAGGAGGGTACTCTCAATGAAAATCTCTGTGTAATGTTTCTGGCGACGGCGCGCACTTGTACTTATTTACAAGTATGATCTTCCACTGTAGATTTCAAGAGGTCGATAATGGTTTCACTGATGTAGGCTGGTATTTTTTCACCACCCATACACTGGACAAACCAGCATCACTGCTGGTCACTTTAAAAGCGTCTCTAAAGGCCCCACTGGAGAAGGGCTCCTCCTTTATTTGTAAGTTAATCGAACAAGCTGGAACCCATTTGTTCTTTTCTACATCAAAATGTTCTAGATGTAGAATGGTAGTTTTCAACAGCTTCACCAGTACCCCGGCTCTCAAAAGTTGTGCGATCGACACTGATTTGGGCACGACTGTTGGTGTAGTTACCAGAGCCCGATATGTGCCATCGGCATTCTCTTTTGGCTCAAGAAATCAGATGAAGAATACTTTGCGACCTTTGATCTGTTCGAACTGAGAACATGATGGACCTCTGTCTGATGCGAGAATATCATATGATCCAGCTGGAGCATTGTAAAATCTGTCACAGGCTTCCTTGATGTTTTCTAAATAGAGTTCTTCGTAATCTTCAAATGGAACAAAGTCTCTGGTGTCCAATGGCTCGTATTTTTTTAATCATCCTGAAGCAGTAGACTACATTCTCTGAACAAGGATATCACTCGAAGCTTTCCCCACGCCTGGTTTCTTTACATTGTTTCTCTTATTTCCAACCCGTTTTTCAAACTCCTCCCAAGACTCCTTCTCTGCTGCCAGTCTTCTCGTTTTCATATCAGCTTAGTTTAATCACAACCAAACAGCTCAGTGTCTATTGCTACTCTCTAGAATGCGTGTTCTAGCTTTGACAAGAGCATACCGTAGTCCCAGGCCTTACCACGTTGGGTGATAGTGCTGATCCGTTCTCAATAGGCATTTTTAAAATTTAAATTTAGAATCATATTTGATTTGAAATTGAAAAACCTTTTGAAATCAATCTGGCTTTTAAAAGACAATTCAAAATGGAAATTGTAAGGAGAATCAAAAATAAAATAAAATGAAAACACGAACAGAGTTGATTATTTCATTAGAAAATGAAGTTGATCTCTGTTTTGAGGCTAAAAAGACACATGATAATGATGGGCCACCATACTGTAGAGTTCATTATCTAGAAATGATCATTAATGAATGAGTTCAGGTGTAGGATGTAATAAAAACTCCTACAACAGACCAAGCCCTGTTGGTAATCATGGCAACATGCCACCTTTTGATACGTACCCGCAAGAGAAGAAACACAAAGAGATCGATGATTAAAGCGTAGAGGTGTAGTGCTCTACGAAAATTTCTATGGCAAATTTATATATGAGGTTCATAAAACGGGCACCAGTTGCTTAATAAAGCAGACTTTCATTTTCAAAAAGTACCAATTTATTGTTTGTACTTGACTAAATTGTCCAATGCCCCACCCCATAGAAACCCTCTGGGAGCAAATGCCCCATAGTAGGGACCTACAGCCTGCCAAATGTCCTGGGGGGCGAGCAGGCTTGGAATTGACCGAGCCATACTCACGTCAAAGAAATATAATTTGAGCTTTTAATCTTA
Source organism: Orbicella faveolata (assembly GCF_042242905.1). Lineage (NCBI taxonomy): Eukaryota > Metazoa > Cnidaria > Anthozoa > Scleractinia > Merulinidae > Orbicella > Orbicella faveolata. Next base: position 8,208,951 of record NW_028301576.1, read on the forward strand.
TGTTAAATATAGTAATATGAATTTATTTATTGTTTTGAATTTAATTTTCCACTGAAAACATCACCAGCACTAAGAGTTTACAGAGAGCATCTCACAGTCTTTGAAAGAACTCACCTGATTTGTTCTCATCCATCTTCTGACTTTTGATTTTATGTTCCAGTTATTCTTCTTTGTCACTTCCCTCATCCATGTCCATTTTCTACAGACTCCTTTGAAAAAAAAAAAAAAATCAAAAATTTTTCTTTACCAGCTAGTTAGTTATGTCACTGTGCAATAATATTAATACTCACTTAGGCAATTATACAACTACATAAATGAGGTTCTAAAACAGTCAGTGTACAATGCAAACTGCAGACTGCTGATTGGGGTAATAATAATTTAATAATTGAAGGGGTGAGTGCAAAACCATGCTAAGTGATGATTTGGGTGAAAAAAAAAATTTTCGCGAAAGGGCTTGAATTTTTGCATGTGGTCTTCAATGTAATAGAAAAACGTGGTCCTGTATTTTTGTCGCTGGTTTTTGCTTCGTTTATAAAGATGCCACTAGGAAAACCGAGTGGTTTTTCTGCATATGCAATATCTCAAAAATGAAGCGAAGCTTAGCGGAAAAACTACGGGACATTGTTAAACATACCTAAACAAAACTGAATGCGAAATTTGGAGCGTTTTCAACAAAGTTCACTTTTGATTAAAATACCTAGTGCCCTTTTCCTGCTGAGGTCTTCAAATAAACAAAGCCAGGCCTTTGTTATGATAAACAGAGCCAATCCTTTGTTATAATAGCCAAGCCAAGCCTTTGTTATAAGTCGAAGTCTCGCCTCGGTTTATCATAACAAAGGATCGGCCTGCTGCATCCGCAAGGACTTTGATTTCACTTAGAAAGCAGCAAAATGTCAATTTCATGTAACATATAAGCTCAAAAATGTTGATTTTAGGTCAAAAAAGGTTTAAATGTTGATTTCATGTTAACGCGTGACAGCAAGGAGGTTGATTTCTCTTAGAAACGAGCAAAATGTCAATTTCATGCAATGCATAAGCTCAATGATGTTGATTTCAGGTCTAAATAGGTTAAAATGTTGATTTGACGTTAACATGTGACGGCAAGGAGGTTGATTTCACTTACAAACAAACAAAATGTCAATTTCATGCAGCGCATAAGCTCAATGATGTTGATTTCAGGTCTAAATAGGTTAAAATGTTGATTTCACGTTAATGCGTGACGGCAAGGATGTTGGTTTCACTTAGAAACCAGCAAAATGCCAATGTCACACAGCGCATACGCTCAATGAAATAGGTTAAAATGTTGATTTCACGTTAACGCGTGACGGCAAGGATGTTGGTTTCACTTAGAAACCAGCAAAATGTCAATTTCACGCAGCCCATAAGCTCAATGATGTTAATTTCAGGTCTAAATAGGTTAAAATGTTGATTTCACGTTAACGCTTGACGGCAAGGATGCTAGTTTCACTTAGAAAACAGCAAAATGGTAATTTCACGCAACTTATAAGCTCAATGATGTCGATTTCATGTGAAAACGCGCTGTAAATAGGGCTGACAGATTAACAGATTAACCCTTCTCCGCAACGTACGGGTCTCCATACATCTGCATGTCCGCTGATCCCAGAAGCTCAAAACACTACAAATCATGCCGATTTGAAATAAAATCAATGCAACCTGGATCACAGATCTATGTTACAATCGATCACTACTTGTTGGCCATTCTTATGTTTAAACAATCTAGTTGCCAGTTCGAGAAACGTCCGCAGAACGTGATCGCAATGCATGCCGGAAAGGGTCTTTACACCTCGTGCGCAGGAAAACATGGCGGTCGATACAAGACAAATTTTATAAGTCTAAAACCAGTTCTCGCTTTCCAAACTTTGACGCTAGCAATAGTTGGCAAATGGGCCACGACTCACCAGAGGGTATTTTTCTTGGGCAAGAACTGCTCTTGGACTTTGCTGCCTGGCTCGATCTGACTTCGAACGTCGATAACACGATTACGGTATATCAGCTGCCTTCGAAGTTTCAGAACACATTTGGATTCTTTAAAACATGCTGATGACTTACAGGTTTATCGAGACTTTATGATGCCTCTCAACCACCAGGCAGGCATACAAGGTACTTTAAAACAATGCTTAAGATATTAGTTGACAGAGCTCTAATGCGGCACATCTCTTTTTTGTTCGATGAATTTCATTTGACGCTCGATCGATTCACGTGTTGTGCTCACGTCACAATAACCGATGTAAACAATCTGTTCCCAGATTTCTGCTCTATATATGCTGTGAGATTTGATTTTGACTTCATACACTATAAACAGTCTGCCTGTTTGCTGTTCAACAAATAAACTCCTAAAGACATGGCTAGGAAAAGCCAAGTATTTTTGCATACATTATTACTCGAAAAAGGAAGCAAAAACCAGCGACAAAAATAGAGGGCCGCATTTTTCTATTACATAGAAGACCACATGCAAAAATTCAAGCCCTTTTGCGAAAAATTTTTTTTTCACCCAAATCGTTACTTAGCATGGTTTTGCACTTACCCCTTCAATTAATACTGGTAAAATAAGGGTAAAATGCAGACTGAGGGTAAAATGCCCCAGGAGAGCCTTAAAAGGTCCACAGCAGAAGTTTGTGGTACCTTTTAGGGTACTGAGTTGAAAAGATTGTGTAGTTTTAGAATTGGTACCTCTTAGAAGTGAAAGAAATTTCAAGCCATACCCACAAATCATTACATGTATCTTGGGTTCTTTTCTACATTTCCAATCAGCACCCCTGTCCTTTTTATATCAGAGTCCTCCCAGGGTCAAATGCAGACTGCAGACTACAGTCTTCTTAAGTATATACCGTGTTATTTCCGTTATCGAGTGCTGACCGTCAACAGGATTTGTCAGGCTAATCGCAGCGAAAGTACAGCAGACCTGCACTCTGGTTATGTTGAATATCACTCCGGTTAACCTGAATATCACTCTGATTAGGGTGTCTGGAAAACCCAAAGAGCGAATAGCGAATAGTCCCAAATACTGCGAATAGTCTCAAATAGTGCAAATAGTAGCAAACAGTTGCGAAAAGTGGTTAATAGTGACGAATAGTCGTCAATAGTCACCGCTTTAGATCTAATATCCAGCGTTAATTAATTATCCAAATAAGCAACAGAATTTATTACCTTTTCTTCTCCGGACTCAGGCTTGTAGGCTGTCCATCGCCGACATTAAGAAAACAGAAAACACAAGGGTAACCTCATAAAGACGTATTTACACTTTTGCAGTGGTTAAAACAGAAGAAATTACGTTTAGAAACACCTTTTGTCCTGATAAGCGTCTGTCTTTTTAGCTGGAAAATCCCATCCTGAGTTGCTACGAGGTTGACTGCGAGATACTGGGTACCCTATTTGCTACCATTTGCCACTATTTGCCACTATTTGCCACTATTCGAGACTGTTCGCTACTATTCGCACTAATCGTACTATTTGCTATTCGCTATTCGGGTTTTCCAGACACCCACTCTGATTAGACTGAATATCACTCTGGTTAGCTTGAATATCACTGAAGTTAGCCTGAAAATCACTCAGGTTAGCCTAAATAACGCTTCGGTTAGCCTGTTTATGGTTACCTCTCAATGATGGAAATGGTCTACGATCTGCAGTTTATACTGACTGGGTTCTAAAATTGGATTCCTTCAGGCTCCAACCTTAGACTCTACCCCCGGACTCTACCAGACTTTAAGATTAGCATCACTAATCTTGAGAGTGAAAACAATGTTTATTTTTTCGATATTGAACTGTGACTATAAGATAATGTTGGCAGCGAACTCAAAAAGTTGGGTGCAAAACTTCCACAGTTAAACCTAAATGTAAAAGATGGCGACAAGCGAGGCCGGTAATAGACCTCTTTAGGTTGGGGGGTTTGTTTCTTGAGAGTTCTTGCTTTCAAGTTTTTAAATAATCGCATGTATATGAATGAATAATTTTACGATGGATAAAAGAAAAAATTCTGTAGAGAATATCACGTGGAACAACGGGAAAACAAACCGCCCAAGCTAAAGAGGTCTATTAAAGTAAAAGCGAAAGTAGACTTCGCTTCACTGCGGAAGTGAAATATTGAAGAAAGCATTTAACCTTAAAAAAAATCCAGGAAAACCTTACAGAAATACAGCAGTTACTTTACATACCTTCTGCACACGCTTTGAGCTTTACTTGTTGTACCTAAGCATATCTTGAGCTTCACTTCTGATCGTCAAAGTCACCCCTAATTTCTTGCTCGACGAACATTCGAACGAAAAACTCGGGACAACCTCGATCCCAGGCCAGACAACTGCCCCCGCCTCAGTCGCTAAGTCCTCTTAACCCCTCTCCCTTACTCCTACCCTCTTCCGGTAAGATTCGCAAATATTCCAACACTCAAAGCAGCATTGAAGGGAAACTAGTATAATGGAGGTGCACTCGTCGATTCACCCCTTTCTGCGCTTTCATCCATAGTTACCGAGTTAGTACCTTGGTCCCAGAGGTATTTCTTGATTTTTCTCCAAATGAGAGAGCCGGCTCTTTCGCGGCTCTAAATCAAGAAAAGACACAGGGAGTCCTCACATCCGTTTAGAATATGAATAAAAGATTCACCTACCTTTATCGCCCGTGTTTTGTGTTTTGTGGCGGCCATTTTGAATTTTTAATACGCGGTCTGCTAGTGCGAAGTCTGGAACCGAAATTACGGAAGTCTGGGACGGGCGGGAAAATTCGCAAATTCTCGGAGGTAGCCGATCGCTTCCCGAGGATAACAAAGTGTAATAAAATGTAATAGAGCGGTTTTCATTTGAGTGTCGAAAGTAATTAGACAATTACTTGGGTTTGGTTTTGGTTTTACTACGATTTGAGATTGGCTGAGTAGTCTAATTGGTATGCGATTGGTTTGGTTTTGGTTTTACGACACTAAAACCGCTCTAAAGAAAGTCATTTTCTTAGACCTCCGAGCAGGCTCCGAACGATTTCCGTAATTTCGGTTCTAGACCTCCCACTAACAGAAAAAAAAATTAAAAATTCAAAATGGCCGCCACAAAACACAAAACACGCGCGACAAAGGTAGGTTAATCTTTTATTCATATTCTAAACGGATGTGAGGGCTCCCTGTGAAAAGAGGAAAATCAAGGAAAACTTCTGGGACCAGGATACCGAGTTAGCACCACTGATTTGAACTCAGGGGTATCCAACGGATCGCAATTATCTGTTCGGACAGCCTTTTATCCTCTCCCATTTCAGTTAAGGTTACAGTATACCTTCGGGTCGGCAATTTTCTTCAAATTTGAATTTTTGGGTCAAAATAGTGGTCGAAGAATAATCTCTAATTTCTGAAAAAAAAATTTGAAAAAGGCTAAATATTGGCGGAGAAATGGCGGTTTTACGTTTTCACCGGAAATAAAAGTTTACCTCTTGATTGACAGCCCTATGGCGCGTATGCAATCGACCGAGACGATTTTCGCGGGAATTACCTATATGGATGTCACGAATTGACTACTCAGTTGATCAGCATTGTTGTTCTGACTACCCAGCATTTTTGGTATTAGGCGTGTCTCTATTAAGTTATAAGTAAACATAGACCACGTTTAAACCATGGACCAGTTCGAAAAACCGAAAACAGCGAAGAACGAATGAAAATACATCAATGAGTGAAGCAGCGAAAGTTTGCCACGCGGATGAAGCTATAGTTATCGTATAAGGCGGGCAAATATTCGTGGTAAGAGAAAAGAAAGGTTCTGTAAAAATTTCGGAACTTGACAGCAATAACAGGGGTGCTGAGTCCGATATCGACGAATCGTCGGACTCATTGAGACCATTTGAAATATTATCCATGCACAGTTGCCCACACACAGTTGCTCTCTGCGCTTTCTTTTGTTTGTTTCCTTCGCTCAGCCACTCTAGCGCTCGTATCCTTTTTAGTCTTCCCCATTTTGCCAGACCAGCTACAAGAAAAACCGAGCTACAGAAAAATTATCTCTCTGCCTTCGGTTCCTTGAGCGCATTGCTAAACACAAGAGTTTTTTAGCGATTCGCGCGTAAATTTCACCAGGAGGTTAACGGTAGTAAACTTTCCCTGCACTGATTGGCTTAGTTATCTGAGAACCCAGTTGAAGGCGTTTGTGGGCGGAGTTTGTTTGCGAAGCATAAAATTTTTCTTAGCGCTGTTTTCTCGAATAAATTTTTTCACTTGAAGTAGACACTTTAAAGAGTTATAACTCAAAGGGATTTTGTTCAATTGCTCTTAAATTTGGACAGTGGCTAGTTTAACATATAAACTACAAAAGCCTGTCTGGGAATTGTTAATTTCGAGATACTTTTTCTTCGAGAGCGATTTTTGTACGATCACTCCACATTTTTTAAATCCTATTTCGAAAATGTTCTGTAACTTTTTACTGCAATTGAATATGCCAAAACGCAGACACGTTTTTTAAGCGCTTTGGGCCCTGAAACCGAGGAAAAAATAAATTGGCGAAAAACGAAATTCGCTTTGACTTTTAGCTTTCGAAAGGTGATTCGGGCGCTCGCATTTAGTGGTCGTGAAAAATTCGACAATTCATTTTCTTTCAAAATTCTTGGTATAGTTTGATAGCCAGCTCCATAAGCTTTAATTTGATATAGGGGTTTAGGTATCTACAGCTTAAACTGCACGCGCTACATCGCTTGCGCGCGAGACACCCCTGAAGGTATACTGTATCCTGCAAATATCCAATTAAATAGACTGGAAAGCCCCAGGATCGACTCTCGACCTCTTCATGTCTAAGGCTACTGTTATTATCTGCTTTGCAGCTCTGAGATGTCCTTAAGATGTTTTTTTTTTTGGGGGGGGGGGGGGCTTCGAACAGTAATCTCTTCCCCCATAATCACTCTAAATTTTCAGCGCGCCTTGAGAGTAATACAACCAGTGACGTCACTAGGCTGTTTTGGCCGCGCCAAAATGGCCGCTAATTTCGGGCTTAACCAGCCAACTTCGAACGGCTGAAAAAGCAGTTTTCGCTTACCGTATGCCAAAAAAAAATATTGCAGTGTTTCCAAGTAAGGTTGAAACTTTATTACTAAGCAAAAATCTCACATACGAAAATTTCGTTTCAGTGGCACTTTAAGGGAATTGTTACCTCCAACTTTCGTGAACTTTAGAAATTTAATGCCTGTTGTTTTCGGATTGATGTAAATGTAAATGTAAATACCCCCAAAAAAGGTCAGCTATGATTTTCGGAAGGGCAATAAGACCTATAAAGCTTTTCGGAAACGGACAAAAGAGGAGAAGATTCCAGTCAGCCCCAGAATGACCGAACTTACACGGTTTTTGCAGTACTAAAAGAACTTCAAACGTTTACGGCTCAGCCTAAAATTAACGACCAAAGCTTTAAAATCACTCCAGGAAAGTCTAAAACAACGTTTTATATCACTTGAGAGAAAACTGTTGTTGGTTGCTGATGAACTTGACGCTTTGTAGTTGGGAAATTTCCTAGGAACATATCGGTCATTCCACAATCGTCGACTTCCCACTTCCTCCAGAATAAACAGCGTATTCATCATTCTTACATCACAAGCATTTTCGCGCTGTTGTTTTCAATTTTGTGTACAACACAGTGAAACGCTGGGAAATTTCCCTAGGTGCAAAAAGCAACTAAGATCTCTTCCGGCGAGTGAGTTATTTTTGTACTGTTAGATCATTACATCACCAAACCAGTCTGATCACATGGTTGTTCTTGTCCAATAAGAAAGCTCAAAACTAGAACGGGGAAGTCCCTCGGAGTTGGGGGAATGGAGTCTATAAACGATAGCTTGCCTTTCAGTTTTCAAACGTGGATGAAGCATTTATATAAGATTTATTGATGTACACAAACGAAAGCTGACACGAGAAAAGAGATTGTACAGTATAAGGGAGAAACTTTTAACGATCGCTAGCAGGTAGGTGGATTGCTTGGTGAAGGAAACGTAGAAACAGTACAGCTGACTTCTTTGCCTTGCTTTCGAAGTCACTTTACACTTTACGTACAGCACTGGGATTGCAGCACACATCTTACTTTCAGCGAGAAAAGGAGAAAAAAGCTTACCAAAAAATTAAAAAGTTGTTTTTGGATTCAATCTGAGTTCGGAAATGCCTCGATGGCATTTATAAACGTCGTCCTTCTGACATTTTCCATCCTAATTGAAGGTGTGTTGAAGCATGTAAGCTTACACGTTTAAGTTATTTTCCCTTTCTCAGCCGTTGTAAGTGAGCCTTTTTTCTTACCGTGCACAGCCAATTCCGCACATTTTAAGTGTGCTAATTAAAAAGGCGTCTGAGGCCGTTTGGTCTCAGTAGTCCGTTTGGCAGTCTGAAGTAGAGACATAAAAATTTTACACATAATTAAACTTTACTGTGTTGGGACGTAGAATGTTGGGTTGAACTGAATCACCACGATAGGCCATATCTGCTGATAGATCAGCTATGTATCACTTTCTGGACATTTTCATGTGTGGTATCACAGATTATACTTTTACGTGGCCTGTGTTATTACAGCAGCCTTCCACGAAAGGAAAAAATGATAGAGAGCATCTGTGTGTTACCATTGATAACCTTGTTTAGGGACATGTGACTTTTCCCAGAATGTGTGGAAATGACCTTATCGCTTGATTGATTGTTCGTAGTTTAATAAAGTGCAACATTTGTACATTGTGCAGAGTTCCAGAAAATATCCATACTCCCCCTGCAGAAGGGATTGTGGGGATGGCAGTTTATGTTAGACCAAAAAATGTAAAGGCTGAAATGTATGAAGCTTAATTGAATTTCTAGAGGAGTTGGGGTGGGGGGGGGGGGGGGGCTTAGAAAAATCCCTTCCTTGGGGGAGGTATGAATGTTTGCTGGAACTACACATTGTTGAAATCAGCGCCTGGGTTTTTAAGGTCATACTGACAAATATTGCGAGAGTTGGCCATAGACACCACAGTGTAATTGTTGATACACTTTGTGAGTGAGGTTTAGATACAGAATTTTGAAGTTGATTCATGGAGATGGTCAGCATTTTATGGCAACAAAATGATTCTGCGAGTGGTCTCTTCTTTATCTGTGAGCTTTCGAAGGTATTTACAGTGATTGAGTACACTCAAACCGTGAACACTTGTTATTTTTCTTTTACTACATTTTCGTAGTGACCATAGAATGCAGGGCTGGCTCTTAATTTTAACAAGAATATTAAGTATTTTTACACTTTAAAAATGCTAACATTATACATTTATATGAAGAGGCTGCATTCTATAGTCACCATAAAAAAATGTACAAAAAACTGTCAAGTGTTCACAGTTTGAGTGTCGTTACTGTAATGGTTGCATGCAAACTGTTATTGCCCCAGAGAAAGGGTAGTGAATGGTGAATTCGATACTTTGTGAGATGGTGAAACTAGTATATTTTCTGAAGACCTGATACTTTCTTAGCCTTGAGAAGAAACCAAGACTTGGAGAAGGAACTGCAAAAACATTTGAGATACATAAAGTACGGACCTGTGAAATTTGGCTAAAATTCTGAGACCCCTTTGGGAGTAAGCAAGATTGCTATAGGAGGGAGTTGCACAGTTTGAGGCAGGATGTAATATGTTACCCAATCAAAAACTGCTTTTCAGTTAACAAGGGTACTTGCTACTTGTATAGTATATGCATAAGCTGTTTCTTCTCTCTTGTTTCATTTAAAAGAGATATAGGTAACATCACACAGCCTACAGGAAAACACTCGCACATTTTCGCCAACTTCTGCCAAAATGGCGACCAACTCAGAGAGACAGATAGGCGAAACTCTAACTGACAGCTTATTGATGGATATTATGACTCCTGGATATCTACCAGACATCTCGGCACTCCAGGTGCCTACAGCCACATATTCAGGTATCATACTGCTTTATGAGTTCATTCACAAACACTTGGTAATGTGTGCTTTAATTTCCCAAGTGTATGTGAAAACTCAGTATTTAGTACTCACAGAAACATGAGTGGAAGTCAGAGCTGTTTTAGTTTGGCACTTGTTTTATGTAGTTATTGATATTTGTGTGAAGAGTTTACTTCCAAATCAAGACTTAGACCAGAAATTGTCAGTTCCTTTATTCTCTCTACTTTCAACTTATTTTGTCATAAAAAAGTAATTAGATTATAAGTTATAAGGTACATTTATGGGCTCTTTTGGAACAATTTTAATTCATCGAAAGCTTTACATCATACATGTCAATTGTGAATTCTGTAATTTTCTAATGTTAAGTGGGATACTCTAGATATTCTTCTATGTAGCAGTGAGAATCTCTAATTTTGGATTGATTTCTTTTAGGTCCTTACATGGAAATCCTTGAGCAACCTAAACAAGTAAGCACGTTACAGTGTACATATGTACACTAGATATTAATTAAGATGTCAGTGCTAATTAAATGCTGGAGTTAAATTCAGTTTAGAGAGTTAACAACAACAAACACTGGTCTGACCTTTGTAGTCAGCTCTTGCACTTAAGTGCACTCTCACAGTCGACTTTTGGTGAACATTTTCATGAGTATTTCTTGAGTGTCAGGGCTCTTCTCACAAGCTTTCCCCTTGCCCCTTTCCCTCACTTTCAACTGTTTTATCATTTCGAGGGGTGCCTGTTTTCTCCTTGTGCATGAGGGCTCATGGCTGGGTTGCCAAGATTTGCCAGTCATGGAAGTGGTCTCCATCTACGATGTGGAAGCTCCTGGATGTTTCAAGCACCTGTCCTTTGTTTTGCAAGGCAGTTGCTAATAAAAAGAAATGAATAGTCAGTCCCTTCATAATATTATTACCTGTAGACATTGTATCCAATATACTGGTAAATAAATGTGATTTGCTTTAATTTTTTTCTTCATACAGAGAGGTTTTCGTTTTCGTTACCCATGTGAGGGACCGTCTCACGGTGGCCTGCCCGGTCAATATTCTGAGAAGGGTAAGAAGTCATACCCCTCTGTTCAACTGTGTAACTATCACGGTCCCGCCCGTATTGTGGTATCATTAGTGACAGTTGATGAGCCTCCCATGCCGCATGCGCACAGTCTGATTGGCAAGAATTCCAACAATGGGGCGGTCACTGTCCAGATTGGTCCAGAGCATGGAATGACAGCAAGGTAAAGTGTCGTAGATTAACTGGTACAGGGTGCAAAGAAAACAAATGTTTGTGCTTGTAACCCGTTGGGAAAGTTCTTACTATGGTTTGCTAGTTAGTCCAGGCTAAAAAGGTTACCCTCTTATAGTACATGTACTTGTACAGTCTGCAATTTGACTCTCCTGAAAAATGATCCAAAAAAAGTTCATATGCCCTTGCCAAGCTAAAGATTTGTGCACTTTCAAACAATGCAAGAAAAGTAATGTCAGTGTACTTGTAGATGTTCCCCAGTTTTCTAATTTAATTCAAGGGAAAACTACTGATGACAACATCAACTACAAGTTTGCAAAACAGATATTGGGAATGGTAGCCAGAAATGTTCAGAATGGCTTCAGAGATCTTAGGAGTTTCTCAGAATTCAATGGTCAGGTTTCCTTCTGAAATCCTGGCACTAATAGGATGGAAATCTCATGTCTGTGATTCTTAAGAAGTCAGCAGGTATAAAACCCCTCAGTTTCTTAGTCCAGAGACAAAGTACTTTCAGTTCCACTTCCTAGTCTGTATTTTTTATGTTGATTTTGTGATTTAAGGCAATACCATATTTCTGTCAACTCTTCCATGCACTTGTAGCTTTCCAAATCTTGGTATTCAACATGTGACAAAGAAAAGTGTGGGTAAAGTGTTGATGGAACGTTACATAAAAATGCAGACCCTTCACACAGCAACTCTACACGCACTGACAGCAGACAGCAAGGGCTTTGATATGGAACTGGTGGGTGATCAAGCGTTAGCAGATGGCGAAACAGCTACTTTTAACAGGACCATGGCTGAGGCTGTGGCAGGTACATGGATTTATAACTTAAGGGATAATTTACTAATAAATGACTTGTAATGTTGAGTACATGTACTTCCTGTTGGATCTAGGTGATGTACAATGTACATACATGCATGTATACATATAATAATATCATAAATGAATGTCTGGTAGAAGTGAAACTTTAAACTTGGAATTATAAACTTAAGGATTGTGTGGAGAATACCATTACAAAACAGCTTCATTTGAATGTACAATATATGAAAGGAAAAGTTTGTGTTGGGCCAAAGTACTTGTACCTTGCCAAAGCTTATCCCAGTATCCACACCATTTATTGACTAGCGGTACATGTACAATGCATTTTTGGCTACTCCCCCTACTCTATTGTCATGTGGTACCTATTTATACACCTGGGTGGTAGAGGCACTGTGAAAGTTAAGTGTTTTGCCCAAGAAAAGAACACAGTGACCAGAGCAAGAGCTTGAACCCGGGCCACTTGTCTCAGGGTACTGTTCAGTGTGCCAACCATTTGGTCATAGCACCTCTGACAGGTATTTTTAAAAAGTGTACCTTCATTTTATTTTGTTGTCACAGCGGAGGAGTCACAAAAAGTTCGCCAAATGGTGGAGGACCAGAAGCAGAGTATGAACTTGAATGCCGTCAGACTGTGCTTTCAGGCATATCTCCCTGATGATGGTGGCTGTTTTACAAAAGCCTTACCACCTTGCATCTCAAATCCAGTGTATGATTCAAGTGAGTTGAGTTGAAAGAAATTTCTCTAGTCGAAGAGTGATTTCAAAACTGATTCTGAGAGGAAAGAAACTTGTCAAAAGCCAAAATTGTTAAGTATGAACCTGACCTGGAATTTCTATGGGGGTGGAGGTAGGACAAAGAGCCTTCTGTGGAGGGTGTGGACAATATTTTTCTGAATTCACTGCGCTAAAACTAGTGTACAGATGTACATGTACACTGTCGTAATACCTACATGTAATGGATGTACTTCAACTTGTTTTAGTGTGCAAATAATTTCTCTCTTCAGAGCTGATTGATACCTCATTTTTAATAATAATAATAACATTTATAATGCGCAAATTTCACAAAATGTTCAAATGCACGTGACAAGATTAAAAATGGAATAAAAAGGCTAAAAAGCTAAAATTACAATTATAAGTAAACTTATAATGATTTTAAAAAGCTTAAATTACAATTAAATTAAATTAAATTATGGAAGTATATTAAACCACGTGATATATTTCTTGAACTTTCACAGAAGCCCCATCGGCTTCCAATCTAAAGATTTGCCGCATGGATCGCAACTCTGGCTGTGTCACAGGTGGTGATGAAGTCTACTTGTTGTGTGACAAAGTACAGAAAGGTAAATATCAGCTGTGATAATTGTTTTCAGTGTTACATATATACTAAATACCAGTGCCTCATTTTTCTTAACAAAAATTTTCTCTTCTTGTGTCTCATAGAGGACATTGATGTTATGTTCTATGAGATTGATGTGGAGACTGGCAAAAAAACATGGGAGGCTGGAGGAGTGTTTGCTCCTACAGATGTTCACAGACAGGTGCTGTTTTCTGACCTAATATCAGAGCATAATTTAATGGCTGAATAGCATAGTCGACAAGTTTCAACTGCCCATGAGAATTCTTAAACCATCCACTGGATTTTACATGGACCAGTTGTACAGGTTTTTGCTTATTTCATAGAGCAGAAAATCAATTGAATAGCCAGACACCTGTTTTGTTGTTGTTGTTGTTGTTTTTTTTTTAAACTTAGATATCCTCATGGTGACCAAGAGATTGCTATATGTTTTCTTCAAGAAAGTGACCGGGAGTTATCGAGCAGTGACCTTATGGGCAAAAGCTAGTCATGAGCAGACTGACATGAAATGTTTCATGTACTATTAATATGCCCTTGTTGTGAGAGATGCGTACAAGTGTTTCTGTCCTTCTGAGTATCCAGTACAGCCGAACCTTTCCTCAAAGACACTTTTCTAAGACAGACACCTCTATCTCATGGACATTTAACTTGGTTCCTGAGAAACTAGCCAGAGTACATTTTATCTTTATCTAGAGCTATAGGTTGGACACACATGTAGCCAGAATTAACACAGAAACTCAGCGTCATGTATGCACCTTTAACTTTGTGATGTCCATACTAAAGAGGTTTACACATAGTTGATGTACAGTGTACAATTGGAACTGTTAAGGATGTATATCTGTATGAATACTTTTGTGATTTTGTCATTCATACTTCTGAACTGATTTAGGTTGCGATAGTTTTCAAGACTCCTGCGTACTGGAATATTGCTACTGAAAGGCCTGTCAAGGTGCACCTGGAATTGAGGCGCAAGTCTGACCAGGAAACAAGTGAACCAGTGGAGTTTACTTATCAGCCACAACTATTTGGTATGTGGTCAACTTATTTTCAAGTAGTCGCTATCAAGTAACAGATAACATGTAGTTATAATTACAGCTGTTTCTTGCTGTTTCTAGTAATAAAATTATATCAAACACAAAACACCGTGTTCATGCCTCCAAACACCGAGAAGAGAGTTGAAAAAATGATGTGCTGTGGAGTATTTTTGATGAACTTTGAGATGTTTGGAAAAATGTCTTTTGAGTGTTTGATATATCTTCACAATCGAAACTTAAAGTAAGGAGAAAACAGAGAATTAAAATTGTAAAAATGTATGCTAATTAAGATCAGATATCCAAACACTGTCATGGTCATGATTTGCTTTGTTTAAACTTGGTGAAGTATTAATGAATTTGAGAATTTTCTTCCTCTATCAATTGCTGTTGGCATTGAATTGTCATGCCCTACTATCAATGATATACCTTTAGACAATAGAAATTATGCATGCAGAATTCCTTTATACTGATAATTAAGAGTGCTATAATAGCATCATCCTTCTGTACTACAGTTTGTACATGTTGCCAACTTTGCAAGCATTAGTATGAAAGAATTTCAATGCTCCGCAAAGGAAAAAGCTTTAGGCTGCTGCCATAGTTACAGGTACAAGCCTGAAATGATAAATGAGGGTTTTGTTGGACTCAACTTTGTATTACAGTGTATATGATAAAATTATCAAGGCCCTACCTACTGTTTGTAAGCCTTTGGCGTTGTGGGATAACACAAATCTTGGCCTTGGTAACTGCAATTGAAGGCTTTCGTGCAAAAAGGGTGTATAGAGCTTTTTGGGCCGATTTTTATTTTTTGTAGGATTGAGCTAATTTTTGGCAGACTGACTTGTTTTGAAATGAAAAGCATTGTTGCGTAATTGTTTTTGTTGATTTGTGCTTTGTTTTCGAGAAATAACGTATGCAAAAAAACTCAGTTTTCCAAGCGGCATCTTATGGAGCGAATCCTTCGAAGGTGGATTTCAACATGACGTGAGCTTAGACGGTTACTTTTAGCAGCTTCAATGTTCAGCACGTTTTTTTTTTTTTAAATAGATGTTTTTATTTTTGAAAGAAGTAGAGAAATAGACTGGAAAAAAAAAATTGACCGACCTCGTATTGAACCAGTGTCACGACAAAACAAACTCAAATCTGGCCTGTTCAGTGCCTTATTTGCTTGCGCTAAAAAAGCAACAGTAAGAGAATAGTGTAATTATATGAATAATAAATCTTGTATCAGTTCGAACAACTAGTGACAAATGCCACGCTTCGGTGACTTCATCATTTAGCATAACAAAGGGTTTCCCTTGATTTTCATTCAGCAAAAGATCTCCAAAAGATACCCTCAGAAAACTGAGTTTTTTGCATACATTTCTTGAAAACGTGCAAATCAACAAAGACAATTATTATGGAACGATGCTTTTCATGTCAAAACAAGTCAGTCTGCCAAAAATTAGCTCAATCCTGCAAAAAAATAAAAATCGGCCCCAAAAGTATATACGCCCTTTTTGCATGAAACCCTTCAATTCTTAATGATGGCATTCTGACCAAATAAATATTAACTTGTTTCCTTATTGGAGTGACCTAGTCTTTTCCCCCATTGAATCGTGATAATTACATGCATGCGTCATATTTTTCTTATCAGACAAAGAGCAGATTGGTGCTAAAAGACGCAAGAAAATCCCTCATTTCTCTGACTACTTCAGTGGTGGTGGTGGTGGAGGTGGACCTCCTGGCATGGGCGGGGCTGGTGCTGGTGGTGGGGGTTTTGGTACTTTTGCTCCATTGGGCTTACTGGGTTCTGCCCTTTGGTTTGCCAATCCAGGCACTTCACAGTCTAACAATCAAGGTGAATTTTCACACTGATCATTAAATGGCTCTTGTTTCTAACCACTGAACTTTAACTAACATGCAGCATGTGCGTTTGGGGTGTAGAACACCATCAGTATACATGTACAGAACCCCAAGTTTTCAAACACTAGAATATTTTTAACCTCTGATTATTTGAAACAATTGTTTGCTTCCTTGGTGAGGAAAGCATGAAGAACATTACCGTCGATTGTGCTAACCACTTTCCATTTCACTAGGTGATTTAAAAAACTGGGTTTCCACCATAATTAAAGGCACATACATTGGGGTGTACATGTTCAATGTACACATCAGGGCTCGAAATTAACAAATGTAAACTCACAAAATGCAAGTGATTTTGATAATCTGTGAGTGAGAAAAATATCCACTAGTAAACGTTTGCGAGTTAGAATCATCCATGTCTCACAAACATTTGGAAAGATTTTGCTAGTGATCTCACCAGCTTGCCAGTGGAAAAAATCCCACTAGCAAAACTTTGCAAGTGGATTAAAGAGTTAACTTTGAGCCCTGCACATAACATATGATATTAACATGTGAACTAGAGACACTGGCTACATGTATGAAAAATAAACCTAAAATATGTTCCTACTACAGTAACAGGAGGCTGAGTAGTCAGCCATTTGCAGTTGACATCATCTTGACTGTTGTGTTCAACTCAAGCTGCATGCATGTGCAGTGGTTAGAGCAGTGGTCCAGATGTCTGGATTTTTTCCTTAAAAGCCCTGGTCATTTCACTTGTTAGGCTAATTTTAATACTATGTATTTGCTGTATTGTTCTCGAAAATATTCCTACCCTTCCAAAAATCTTTCTTGGGATATGGATATTTCCTGGAACTGCATATTGCAAGTATTGTAAGATCAACAACATTTAAGGAATGCTCCATGCTTAAAATGTCTTAACAAAGATGGTGAAATTTAACTTGGTGAAGTCATGTTGACGCTTATTTCTTTTTGCAGGAGGCTCAGGAGGTGCAGGTACCTCTCAACAAGGACAATCGCATTCTTCTGGACAGTCACAAGCATCTGGACAGTCACACCAAGCAGGTTAGATGTGTGTGACATGTGACAGCAGACAGTCTGCTGTGACTCGTTAGATCTGATTTTGGTTGATTCAAAATGATTGGTATTTTTATTTAACATCGGAATACTCTGGAAACATTACAAAACAATTAATATACAATATACTACTTATTGAAGCAGAGAAGATTATCAGGAACTAAAAGCACAGTTAAGTTGGAACAACATTTAAAATAGCAATTTAAAAACAATATTGTATCATGGAGCTAGTGACAAAAATTCAAGTAGGATATTTTATTAGTTTAGGTCAGTGATGGTCTTTGTTGAGAAATATATGCTCATGTGGCATTCATAAAGGGTAAGCTATCCAGCTGTAGTTTATTGAAGATGATGCTTCAAACATTTCAAAAAGCAATATTCTTGTTTAAAAAAAATAACAAGATTACTGACTGTCTTGTCACAGATCTTAGTGAATTAGCATGGAACCTTGCTGAGAAGTCAGCTGCTGCCATGCGTGATTATGCTGCCACTGGTGATATGCGGTATTTACTTGCTGCTCAAAGACATTTGACGGCAGTACAAGATGATAGTGGAGACACGTAAGTTATTACTGTCGAACAGCCTGCATTTGATGCTTACATCTGTGTTATAAACAGCTACAAATAGCTTGGTGATCTTTAGATGCTAAGCCCTGGAATGAGAAGTCTAGTCTCAGCAGTTGTGAATAAACCATTAATTAAACATCTTCTTGTACTACTACTACTAATAATACATAATACATAGTATTTTAAGAGGAGGCCTCCAATCACCATAAGGTGGTTTTCAGGAGGGTCCTCTGAGAAAATAAATGTTAAACCTTTAAAATACATTAAAATCTAAAATACAATAAAAAGGACAAAAACCTATGCGGTAAGCTAACTAAGATTAAAAAACTAAAACAAGAATTAAACTACTACTAACTAAGGTTAAAATGGTTCAATAAAAACTGTTTCAGTTTGTATTTAAAAATAGTTTTCGGCATCAGTTTCTTTGAAGCACTTGGTAGTGTGGCCCAGTCGTTAATGGCTTTATAATATGTTTTGCTTTTTCCCCATTCTAACTACTTGCAAACAACATGGGCATAAAGCCTTGCTTTTTCTTGAAAAAACACTATCTACTGTAGAAATTTATTGTATAAGCTAGGTCCTTTCCCAATTTTACTATTTGGATTCATGACATTTTAAAGAATTTTTGTTTACAGCTTCTGATGTGTCACTGAGTGAATTATTTTCATATTTTAGTGAAAGCCCATGTCTTTTCCTCTTTAACAGTTTAGATCAAGAAGTGATATTAAAGTTATTGCACATTTATAAGCTGTTTTTCTTATTGTGCCTTACCTTGTACCGTGTCTTCCAACAGTGCTCTTCACCTTGCTGTGATCAATTCCCAACAAGAAGTAGTTCAGTGTCTTATTGACATCATGGCTGGTCTGCCAGAGTCTTACATCAGCGAATATAACTTCTTGAGACAGGTAAGTCATTCTATTTATCACATACATTGCATGAGTATGATTTACATGATTGGTTTCCTGTAGTATCTTTAATTTGATTTTACGTGGTGGGTAACCTGTGGTTTTTGTTTCTTTGATTTGCATGATGGGTACCCTGTAGTATTTTGTTACTTCACTTGCATGATGGGAACTATGTGGTATTTTGTCTGTATTTTTTCCCTCTACGTTCGGCTTTGACAATCACAATAGACAACTAAGGTTGTATATTTATCAAATACTAAGAATAGCTGTTTTTCAGTTGCCAGAGAGGGTAGTAGAAATACAAAAAGCCTAGTAGCCATCTTTTTTTACTCATCTCTGGTTGGTTACCATTCCTTCATGTTTTCTCTTTCCAGTCTCCTCTTCATCTCGCTGCCATCACTAAGCAACCTCGCATGCTGGACTGTTTGTTAAGAGCGAGTGCCAATGTTAGATCACGTGATCGTCATGGAAACACTGCCGTGCACATTGCATGTATGCATGGAGATGCCGTGTGTTTGAAAGCTCTCTTGAACTATAATGTGTCAAAAACAGTTCTAAACTGGCAGAACTACCAAGGTAAGTGCTGACACAAGATTGCAAGTTTTATCAGTAACTGAAAGTTAAGTATAATTAGGTTTGTGGTGATGAGTGAAACGTAGATTATTGAACTTTTGGATAATTAAGACCCCATTGTAGGTGGAGGGTGCCGTTAGCCTGGCTTGAAAACCCTTAAATTCATTGACTTTGATTGAGGATTGATTTTTGTTGCAAACTGGCACTGCACCATACGATAGTTCCTTCAGTACAAAAATTCAATGTTTTTTTTCCTTTGCTGATGATGTGCCCTGGTTGAATCTTTGAAGATGAAGGTACATTTGTTCTATCAAAGTCCAATACTTGACGAAAGAAGGAGGAGACTCGAATCAATACACTAGAAAACATAAAGTTATGCTTTAGATAAAACGAAAGGAGAAATGCAATCTTAAGTTGTGAAGGATTAAAGAGGTGAAAACAACGATGAAGTTCCTCAAGGCAAAGGCCATGCGTAGATAGAAGAAATACGATAACATGCACATGGAGAATGTTCTGTAAAGCATGATAAGAACTGTGCAAAAATAAACGCAAGTGAGTTTGTGAACATTGACAGTTTGTTCATAATAGACGTTGTTGTTCGCAGGTGTGACTCCAGTGCATCTAGCCGTCCTGGCTGGCAGTAAAGATGTCCTTAAACTTCTAAACTCGGCTGGTGCCAACATGAGTGCTCAGGTATGACGATATTCTAAGCTTTTCTTATCAGGCGCTTTTTTTCTCTTAGAGTTTCTGCCTTACATGTAGTTTGTACTGACATGTTTAGTACAAACTTCTGGTACGACCAATGTACAATACAAGAGGTCTGGCCAAGCTTGAGTTCGAAGTCAACAAGTTGCGTGTTTCGCGCGCGTGAATGCGTGTAAAATGCGTGTAATATGAGTGTACGCGCTTGTAATGCTGCAGTAGTCGCGATCACTGCAGTATAAAAATAAAGAGATACTAGTCACCTTTATGCAGAGAGGGTCAAAGGTCTTTTCTATCTAGACTTGGGCTCTGATCGCGGAGAAGTATTGAATCGCGCTTGCTATTTTTTTTTTTCTAGGACGGTACAAGTGGTAAAACTCCACTTCATCATGCCGTTGAACAAGATAACTTGGCCGTGGCTGGGTTTCTCATATTGGAGGTAAATTTTTATGTGATCCTGTTTTTATTCTACTATTGAATAAGTTAGGTATTCTTCTTTCATCAGTTTCCTTTTTGATCGCCTCTCGAGCAATTTAATCACACTTTCTTTTTAATCGGTTTTGTTTGCCTCCTTCAGTTACATATCTCAGTTTCTTCGCTCGTTTCTTCTTTAATTCTCTAGTTTTTTTTTTGTTTTGTTTTTTTTTATTTATCGGCAGTCATTTCTTAGCGAGATTTTGCTTTGAAACAACCCACGTAATTTCTTGATAATTCATTTACTGTGACTTTTTTTCTGCTCAAGGCGAGAAAGCTAAAAAAAACCCAGGAAACTGAAAAAAAAACGTTAAAAAATTGTCTTATTGCTTAGGGTTAGCAGTTTCTCTGATGCGGATCTTATGTGAAGACAAATGTAGACTAGATTTTCATTGGTTGCTTGAGTGTTCAATCAGGTTTAAAGATGTAACATTTCCTTATTAGGCAAACTGTGATGTAGACGCTACCACCTTTGATGGTAACACACCGCTGCATATAGCTGCCGCCAGCGGGCTCAAGGGCCAGACAGCTCTTCTAGTGGCTGCAGGAGCTGATACCACCTTACAAAACAGTGATGAAGAAACAGCTTTTGACTTAGCTAACGTGGCTGAAGTAAGTGTTTTAAATCCTATTTGATGAATTTAGGATAAAACTGTTTCCTTGTTGTTCCTAGTCGCGGTATTTTGAGTTATTTTGGCTACGTAAAAAATTGCCTTTAAATTGAAGGAAACTTGAAAAAAAATAGTTTACTAAGGTAGAAAAACACGTAAGAGATAATAATGATCCAAAAAAGGACAAGGATGGTTAAGGATGGATAAGATTAACACAGATTGCAAAGGACTAATTTGAAAACTTTAGGCTTAACTTTTCAAGATGCACTGCAGCACAAACGGTGAGCTACCTCTTTTAACTAATGTCATTCATTTGATGAAACTACTCTAAGGACATGTAAGCTCATATCCAAGCCATCAATTTTACGATTGTTTAACATGAAATTTCTCTTTACAGTAACAGTACATTGTCAATAGCCGAGTGATGGGA
Organism: Orbicella faveolata; assembly: GCF_042242905.1. Lineage (NCBI taxonomy): Eukaryota > Metazoa > Cnidaria > Anthozoa > Scleractinia > Merulinidae > Orbicella > Orbicella faveolata. Next base: position 8,230,445 of record NW_028301576.1, read on the forward strand.
ATTTAAAAAACAAATCATCACCCAGGGACTGAATACTGCTGCGACGCACGACTAAATTATCCAAACAAATACAAAGAAAAATGTATTTAACACCCAGTTAGATCATTTGACTTTTCCATCTTGTTAATTAAGAACGTTTTTTACTTTGTCAGGTTCAAGAAATCTTGGATGAAGACGAAGCGCTGAGCACTGATCCTTCGCAAGATGACGGTGAGTTTTGTCTCCTTTTAAAAGCTTGAGGTATTGTGCAAACTCTCTGAACTAACACTTTTTGATGTTGTGTTTTCAGAGCTGACAGCTGGTCTGACAGGTCTCACTCTGGGTCAAGGTAGGAAATACATAGATAAATAAATAAGTAAACAACCAAATAAATAAATAAATAAATAACTTAATTTAAGTGTCAAAATTCGAGCTCACTGTAAAATAATTGGCTAATTGGGACACCTAAACTAATAAGAATAAAGATTTATAAAATTCCAATCGTAAGAAGACCAATTCCAAATGTTGGGACATAGTTAATTACAGCATAGAGCGGTTTTCAATTGAGTGTCGTAAAACCAAAACCAAACCAGTTACTTACCAATTAGACTACTCAGCCAATCTCAAACCGTAGTAACACCAAAACCAAAACCAAAGTAATTGTCTAATTACTTTCGACACTCAAATGAAAACCGCTCTAAAAGACAACTATATTTAGATTTAGGAATAAACAAGTGTTGTATTATGACTTATTAATGCTGTAAGGACATTCATTGAAACAACTGTATACATCAAGGTCGGGTTCTATTTTATTGGGATCAACCGTTTCTGGTCTGGTCTGATTATTGTTGTTGTTGTTGTTGGTTGGGTTGGCTGGGTTTTTTCGTGTTGTAATGGGGAAAAACCGTTTTCGGTTAATTTAGTTGATCAACTTTTTCAACCGGCCTCAAACCAGGTTGAAACGGTTGAAAAAGCGTCAACGTGAATGTGTCACGTGATTGTAGTTCACGTAAGGACTAGTCCCAGGCGTTACCGCGTTCAACCGAAAACGGTTGGAACTTGGTTCTATTGAGAAACGTCAACCGTATCAACCAAACCGGTTGCGGTTGAAACGGTTGATCCCAATAGAACATGACCTAACAGTTATTTGTAATCTGTCAGGTGACATGGACAAGCTGGATCCTTATGTCCGACGGAAAATGGCCCAAAGACTAGATCCCAGTATTGGAGCGGACTGGCGTGAACTAGCCAAGAGACTGGGCCTAGGAACATTGGAGAGTGCGTTCGCTATACACTCAAGCCCGACCACACAAGTGTTGGCACAATATGAGGTAATATGCGTTTATTCTGTTATGAATGGTTAATCCTTGGGACATGAGTAGCTGGCTGGATAATACCAACCAACTAAAAGAAAAACGAACGGAAAAAAACTCGAAAATGAACGAACCAAAGAAGGAGTTTAAATAAGAGCGAGTTTAAATAGTATGTTGTGACGGGAATCATGTATCGAAAAGCAAGGGTTGCCTGAACATTTGAGCTTATTTCTTTCCTTTTTTGTAGGCTGCTGATGGTAGTATCAAGACTTTACGGCAGGTTCTTCGTGACATGCGCAGAGGAGATGTGTTAGAGATCCTTGATGGCCGCAAGTCTCCACTATCACACGACTCGGGATTTGATTCAGGTCTCGGTTCCCAGTCCCTGTCGGCTTACAGATCAGAAGGTGAGGGCTACCATTCTCACAAAAGGACGCTGTAAAACTTAAACAATTGATATGTCAGTCGGTCTGTCTGTCTGTCTATCTGTCACCCAGTCAGTCAGGCAGGTAGGTAGACAAGCAGGCAGGCAGGCGATCATGGGCATAATTACGAGTTCGTCAACTGTAAAGTAAAGTAAATTTTATATTCTTTGATTTGGGGAGCGTTCGAGAAAGTCCAAGAGAACCAACAATAAACGAAGTCCTTTTGACTCATCGTTTAGAAATCAAACCCAGACCACACTAGAGAAAGATGAAGGCTTATTCATTTTCGTCCCGTGATCAACCAAAGAAATCTCTAAACTAAATGACTTTTCTTTATTCAGACACTGTTTGTAAATCACGTGCAGTTGGCGTTTTATTCGGCAAATCTTCTGGCTCACATGGTCTCCGTTTTTCTCTCTACAGAGTTGGCGTCTTATGAGGCCGGGAGCTCCAGTGTTCCGTCTAGTTCTTCATTACAGAAAGGAACAACAAGTCTTGAGTCTACTCGAAAGGCTGGGGGCTATCGACCAATCAGGCAACACCAAGATGTGTTTTAACTCGCAGCAATGGATTAGATTAGTGACGGCACGAATTTGTCAATCCTCAGTGGCAACATGCATTGCGTGACAATGTAACGTCAGATGCCGACAATGTACTATGTGTGACGCAACTCTAAGTCAACTTGCCGCATAACACAGCCGTGAATTGTGCAATGTGTGACGAGCGGTCAGCTCTCTGGAGTGTTGCGTTACTTCTCCTGATCACGTGATATTCATAGCTCCATAGATAGTTTACATAGACTTCAGACAAAAGAGAGGATTTTCGTTGCGTCGAGTTGATATTAAAAAAGAAAATGTGCTAAACTTTATAATTATTATTGTTTATTCCTTACGCAAACAGTGTTTAATTTCTACTTGGTCTATATCAATATTATGTAATCGCAAGTTTTGTCGTGACTTCAAAAGTCAGTTTTGTTGTAAACCTCTGTAAAATTAATTTGTGTGCCATTAATAGTACTTATTCATCTGTTGATTCTTTATCCATTACTCGTTTTGTAACTATTTTTTATGGGTAAGTTATTTGGACCTACTAAGGCTGGTGTTAACAGAAGTGTAGCAGCTCTCGTAAGCTTGTAATTCTCTTGATTGTTAGCAGCTGTTATTGTTTTAGGGCTAGGGGCATTGTTTCTGCTGTTTGTTCTATTGTTCTCTCAAAGGGTAGCAAGCCACTCATGTGAGACCTTACGAGAGCTGCTAAATCACCTGGTGTTAACGAGGAAGAATGGATCCTTGTTTTCTGCCATGGACTGTCTTTAAGTTTTTGCGTTGCCGAGATGAAAATGTCTGCCGGTGATCTTACAGTTTTTAGGTTAGTGTATGGGTAATGGTATATGCAGATGTACCTAAAACTCCACAATGTAGTGATGATAATAAAAATACCATACTAAGCTTTAATGACTTGAATCAATAAATACACTGAAAGTGATAAAATAGATTACAAAACTTGCCTTGATCTTATTGTGTCATTCAATAAAACTAGTAACCACAACTTCAGTGGCGTCTTCCTCGCAATCAAAGCCGAGCGGGACCTAGAATTGAGACTTTGAAACTATCGTACCGAGGCCCCGACAGTTAAAAGACTTGAGTGGGTCTGGGGAGAGAAGAGAGGTCTGCGGTAAAAGAATGCAAGTTTGCTCCGGGTTAACTCGGAACTCTCGTGGGAGATGTTGAAGCTGATCCTGGTTGACGAAAAATTGTTTTGAGGAAGTAGCTCGTTGATCTGTCTTCGTCTGTTCTTGTGTTTGGTGATTTTGTCGATCAAGCGGTGTAGAATTGGTCGGATAACTCGCTTGAATCGTTTGTTGAGGTAGCCGTTAATAACAAGGTTGAGTAAAATTCCGCTTTGCATCACAACGACTGCGAGCACTTTGACACTGTGTGACAGCTGACCTGTAAACATCGCAGTGGTAACAATGCCAAGGTATGGCAAGTGACATGCGCACAACGTTCCCACGATTAAGACAATCATTTGAATGTTCTTGGCCGATGTGCGAATGTTCCTTTCTGCCATTCTCCGGCTGCTCGACCCTAAGCTATAAAAATCGGGTGGTAAATTTTCCTTCTTCTGGTGAAAATAAATAACTAAGTTAGCGTAGATACACAGCGCCCCGAAATGCAGAAAGCCAAGGAATGTAACTTGTCCGGCCGCAACACCTCGTGGATGCGTGATGTGAGGCCTGCCGTTTCCTTCCTGTCGGTAAAATGCCACAAGACCTGCATACACTGCAGAAATAATCCAGGTCACACTGATACACACTACAGCTTGTTTGACAGTCACACGGCAGAGCTTTTCTCCACATAGAACCAAACCGTATCTTGTGGCACTGATAATGAACAATGCCTGGAAATAGACACTGATTGAATACTCTTCCACGAAACGTCTCGCGCTCTGTAGAACCTCCGCGGCTTCGTTGACCTGTATAACATCGCATATCAATGTGAACAGTCCAGAAACGAGTCCCAGAACAAGTCCGGCAGCGCACAGATTCATCACCGGCATAGCTGAAGATACACGAAGCTTTCTCTCCTTGTAAACGGCGTAAAACAAAGTAGAAGATACGAGGGATGTAGCCATGGCGAACAGTAAAAAAACAGTAATGGCGAAAGCCACGCTGAAGGCGTCTACTGTGTTGAGATTCATGCTTAGTTGATGAAGTTCTGGCAGGAAACGCTTTCACTTCTCGAAGCAATAATGAAGTGTATGATAATTAGAAATGTCGGATTTCTGTTATAGTGGTAATACAAGAGCGTGCCGTGCCTCTCCTACATCCGCACGTGACTTTGTACATGTGCACAAAGGAGGCGTGAAAGAACAGAAGAAAAATAATGCGCAATTACTATCTTTTCTTGTTCTCTCGGTATTTTTGTAGCTCGCGAGTTATGCCTCGTGATTAAAAATTTAGCTGAATAGTAAGAGCTTTCTGAGTCTTCAGTCTGAGAAAATAATTTAGAATACGGTGTGCTCGATCGAGGTTTCTATCACCGCGGCGGCAAGGCGCGACCCAGTATAAAAGTCGAGAGAAACCAGGAGCGAACCGTCTGATCGCCTTGACATAAAGCACTGATCAATCTATCAAACAACAACAACAACAACATTCTTTTGTTCTAGAAACTCCACAAAAATGCGAAGTTGAAACCATTTTCAAATACAGGCGTGCGCCTTCAGTATTTCGTGAATGACGAGTCTTGATCAGCAGACGTGTTTTTAAAATTTGCGCTGGCGGGCCTTTCTCAGGTAAGGGCCACTATGGAGAAAGCGTTAAAGGCACGAAAACGTATTCAAAACGATAGGCTGAAAACGTCCGCTTATCGGTTACATTTTCCAGCCTTCCCCGTTTTGCAAGAATTTCGAGTAAAATAGAAACGTAGGTCTTTAGCTGAAAATGAAGGACTGAATCAGAAGCCATGATATCAGACTTATCCAGAATCAAGAGAAAATGACGGGACAGTTGTCCCGTCATTTTTCTCTTGCCATAAGTCAAGTTGCGAAATTCCAGGTCGTAAAGCGAAAATGTCTGCGCTCAAGACTTGAGTACCGACGAAGAACGTGAGGTAGAGTGCTTACATCCGCGAACGACTTTAATTTAGGCAAAATAACGATGATAAAAATAACTCACGGGTCCATTACGGCTTTATGGTTTCCTTCTAACAACAGTTTTGCTTTCTAAAGAAGCTTGACAACCAAGTGGATAGGTTGTCAGCTTGGTCTTATCTAAGTCTATTATTGAAGTCCATCTAGATAAACAATGTCAACAGTCCATTACTTTTTCGAAGTTTTACAAAAGGGCTTAATAAACACGTAGTCATGATATGTCTCTAACTATTGTGCCACAAATTAATTGCACCTTAAAAGAAAAGGCTGTTGTGAGTAAAGTGTTCATCCGGTTTTCTACACGAGATGTTTACTTGTCGATGACTCTTTTTGAAAGACCGTCTTGTATATAGACTATAAACCATTAAAACAGTGACGAAAGTTGTCTGCGAATATGGCGAAGCAACAAGAAAGTACTTGACCGAGGTTAATAGCTCGCCACGACAAGGTAAAGACTCTTTGTCGTTTGAGCAGTAAGTACATAGAAGCTGAATTTTAAACGTATTTGTTCCAAATAGCGATGAATGAAAACGGCTTGGGCATTCAAATTTGAGTGCCAAATCACCGACGTTCAGTTTGACCTTTCTCAGATAAACTGAAACCTGTTGTCACGTTTCAATACTCTTTCATTTTTTTCCAAAACAAAACTGCCGATCTCAGCGCTGAAACGAAAGTTCACGAGTTTCGACTCAGTACTGAATATGATCCATGTAAGCAACAATCTGTCAGTGGTGAGCTGGTCATGAAATTCTCAGCTGACCAAGAGCGTTTGATATCAAAACAACGATTTGAATTCCAAGTCTTCCTGAACATTTTCAATTTCAGAATGGCAAGTCTGAGCTATGCAAAGATTGTGTGGCTATAGATTTTATCAAACAGTCATAAAAATCAAGTAGATATTTCAAAATGAGACGACAAAGAAAAAGAACGGAGGGAAAACTAACCACTTTGACATTCAACTGGCTGCCGTTGTAAGCAAGTTTCATATTCGCTCTGCCAGCGTTTTCAGACGTATACAGGCGCCGTGTACAAACTCCTTCCCTCATTAAGTTGTTTAAAAAGAAAACAACTGTTTTCTATTTTCAAAGTTTGACAAAATATAAAAAAACAAAGCGTGAAGTAAGGTTTTGAACCGTGCACAAGCTGCCTCCTGACTGAGTCGATCAAATGCAGTCAAATATTCCCCATAGTTTCTCATTCTTGTGTAAACTTAAACCTTATTTTGCTGTGTTTAACTGATCCATAACTCATGATAACTTAGCTCAGTGGAGATCGAGACCATAGCCGAAACCCTACAGCTTTAAATATCATTTTCCAAGCCGGCGCTGTGGAAGACGAAAGCAAGGGAAATTTCCCATAAATAATATCTGTTTCACTTTCCAGCCATAAATTTCAGTTGAGCCGTTCAGATAAGTATATTTCAGTTTATACCTTCATATCACAGAGCTCCAGTCGACTTTCTTGATGACCCTTGTTATTCACCGCTGGAAAAGACGTCAGAAGATTTGCCATCGAGTGGCCCAGTCGACAGTAAGTAGTCCCACAATTTGTTTATCTAAATGAGTCTGATGTAAATTTAGCTTCGCGTTCCCAACACAGTTCGCAACTTAACCTACCGATAAACCAATGTTTTCGTGATGTGGATAGTTTCGATTCGACGGTGATGTTTTTAACGCCAAATCTTAATGCAACATCTTTGCGTTGAAAATCGATATCGTGTAACATGGTGCACAGGGCAACTTAACGCAAGAATTCGTTGCGGCGACATGTTTCAGGTTTTTGAAAGCCATTCAAAAACCTGCAACACTATTGCCCGAATTTAGAATGCTACGTAAAATTCGTCTCGTTTAACATCACCTTTACAAGGAGTTCAATTTTTCCGCGAGAAATCGTTGTTGCACTTGTCCCGTGAAACACCGCCTTTCCTATCATAGGACGTCAGCTATGTAGCTTTTACATACCAAAGATATTCTCCGAAGAATTGAATATTAAAATCTTTTTGTCAGAGTCAGCTTCGAAGCTGATTGCTGTGGAAACTACGGAAGCCGATAAGGTACAATCCCAAAATATTTACGAAATCCGAAAAATATTTTTAAAATCCGAAAAAATATTTCAAATCGTAATGTTTTTTGGAAATCATCGTTGAAGAGTTTATCAAATCTTAAGAACTATTACAATTGTTGAATCCACAAATATTATTTTGCAAATCGCAGACAAGTTTGCAAATCCAAGAATTGTCGCTAAATCCAGAAAAATATTTTGCAAATCCGAAAAAATATTTTGTCACGTGTTAATTGCGCGAGGAGTCAGCCAGCGTCAGAGTTTGTTTCCGCCATTTTGCCGTATCCAAAATGGCGGAGGAGCGGGTGTGGTTAAAGGGAAACCCAGCTATATACAGAATTCATCTTCGTCATTTTACGATGTAAAGTTTACAAAGTTCTCTCTGAGATAAACACTGGGTTCAGGTTATTTATGTCCTGAATTATGGCCCGTGGAAAAATCTGAAAATATTTTGTTTTTGTGTCGAACAGTCACCAAAAGACTTTCATTTTTAGTTGTCAGAACTTTAGTTTACATGTACTATCAACTATTGGTGTAAAGTTCCTTCACGAAAAGTTCACGAAAGAAATCGAGATTCATTAACTCTTGTACTATTTACACCTACAGGAGCAACTATGGCGTACGTAAATTTGAGCCAAACAGAAAATTCTTCGCCGTTAAATAATGAACTGGAGAAGGAAAACGCGGAGCTGAGACGTGGTACCGAGTACTTAGTGTTTGCTCTAGCTCTGGGAATAGTCATGCTGGTTGCCATATTTGGAAACATGACGTTGATCGTCACGATCTGCCGCACCGCCAGCTTGCGTACGCGCACAAATATGTTTATCCTAAACCAGGCATGTGCAGACGTGGGAGTCGCTTTGTTCTGCATGCCGTTTTCAATTGCCACGTGCTTTACACGAGGCTGGGTGTTTGGTGACGGTCTATGCCAGCTGAATGGTTTTATGTACATTCTGTTCGAGGCCTCATCGCTGTTCACGCTCACTGCGATAAGCATCGAGAAATACTTTTCCATCGTCAAGCCCATGGCTGTTGTCATGACGACAAGACTGGCGTGGATTATGATAGCCATGACGTGGCTCACAGCGCTTATTCTGGCGACGATACCGCTGACTGGTGTTATGACATTCGTTTACAAGCCTGGTGAGTATAAAGTTCTTATGCTACAATAGACCATTTCCTTCGACTTATAAAATAACGCAATTATCTTTAAGTGATAAACATCATAGATAATTCTATATTACATCAAGGTGCAAGTGAGTTGTAAGCGCAACATCATTATGTTTTTCACTTTCTACTATTGGTACGAAAAGAAGATTTGCTTTCACTTTCGACGCCAAATTTCTGCAAGGTGCAACATTAAAATCGCATGTAATATAGTTCTTGCAATGGTGACTATCAACGTATCTGAAAATAGCACGGATCCACGAAAGTCTGGTTTGTAGGTTCGAATGCCAAGTTTCTGAGAATGTTGTTTTCCCTTGATGTTGTCGACTTGCTTGCGCAAACTTGGGAAGTTTTATAGCGTAAAAGTACGCGTTATATGCCATGATAAAATAACTGAGTTACTACGCGCGACCTGATTGGTCACTGGAGTTGCCAAACCTATGTTCTATTGCACCGGTAAATACACTGTTCCCGAAATGGTGGCACTACGCGGGAATTAGAGAACTCAGAACACAGCGAGAACATAATAAACAGTTTTGCGTATCCACACTGGCTGACAAAATTATCATTAACACGAATATCTTTTCATTAGGCAATAGACCACTATCTCTATGGGTTTACGTCCCGCGAAATAAGTCTACTAGATTTGTTAGGAGAACACTCGAAAAGCTTGGAAGTCACTCGCCTAACGACCAGTTATTTACGAGCTTTTCTTGCCTCTCCCAGCATCCCGCGTGGTTTATTGCGCCGCCGGGTAAACCCATAGAAATAGTGGTCTAGTGCTTAAGTATGAAACGTGAAATGTTTTTGGGCGCGAGACCTATGGGAGGGTGCGACTGACCACGATTTTCTATTAAACGAGATAGTTGTACCAAGAGTTTGCCTGGAGATAGTAATATAATTAAAACTCGGCAGACCGTGTTTTTCCAAATACCGAGAAGAGAGTTCAAAATACTTGCGCAGTGGAGTAATTTTGTGGTTAGAAATATGCTAAAACACTCTCTCAAATGTTTGATATATTTTATCCAATCGAAACTAAAACTGAAGAGAAAACGGAGAAAACGTAAAAAGTTATGCTAATTAACATGAGACTGATGCAAATGCAGTCACGTTGATGGTTAAGCCAACGTTTGTTTAGACTTGAAAAATAATTAACGAACTTGAAAACGGAAGGTCACACACGGGAGTGAATGTTTCGTGACTTTTCTGAACACAGAAAAGAGAGTTGAAATACCATGGGTAGCGGAGGATTTTTGACGAGCTTCGAGGTGAGAAAAAAAAGCAATAAAAATGCTGGCTTAAGAACACATTCCCGAACACCGTCACTGTTATGATTGCTTTTGTTTTAAATACTTTTGTTTTTGTATTTCGTTTTACAGGTTCGACCCAGTGCAGTGTCTTAATCACCGAAAGTAACAGTCAAACCGTCTACGCTGTTGTGATGCTTCTAGTCGCCTTCCTTATGCCGCTGTGCATCATGGGATTCTGCTACATCAATATCTTCAGGGCCGCAAGGAAACATAACATTCGTCTTTCCAGGATGTCGCTGTCGAGTATTGAGAGCGAGATCTCGCTGACTGCTCAAAAACAAATCGCGCTGACCATTTTCGTTATGCTCATCGTTTTCGTTATTTGCTGGACACCTTTCTTTTTCTATATGATGTACATGTCAATCCACCACATGAAGATCCCGAATGCATTTGCGCACAGCCTGGGCCTAGTGTCATATTGGTTTGCCTTTCTAAACAGCAGCGTAAACCCCTTCGTGTACGGTGTCAGGAATCCTCTCATCAGAAAAGAGCTGTATTCGATGTGCTGTCGAAGATTTCAAAATGACCAGCAGGCACTGGAAAAAGGGCATGCCTCAGAAGGTGAACCGTATTCGCCGCCGCCTCAACCGCACAGCGACTGGGACAAAACGTCCTCTGCCTACCCCCCTTATATTAACGCTGTTACACTGTCCGAGGAAGACATAGTCAGCCCAAACGAGGGAATTAATAAGCCAACAACCGACAGAGGAACGCAAACAGTGGAGGTGTGGCAAATTCTATCTATCGACGATTTACCACACATTTATTTGACAAACGATCCTTCCTGCTTAAGAAACGAAACGCTTCCAAGTAGTTTTACGTCGCTGGCATCACTGCATCAAAACGCACGCACCGGCAGAGCCAATGAAGTTATGTGTTCCACATGCTCCAGCGCATGCTTTGAAAGTGATCACGTGATGATTAGCGGCAGCCAGGAGGTCGCGTGTTCCAGTGAGTCAGAGGTTGATAGTCTGTGTAGCGGTTGCCAGTCAAACTCAGAATGCTCGACTTCTTATGGATCATCCAGTTGCGAAGGGCGCGAAGTTGACTCAAACTCGTGCTCTTCCCTTTCGGACCACACCAAGGAAATTTTTCAAGATCATTATCATCACGCTACGGTCAAAAACAGAGAGGAAGCTGTCTCTTTTTCGGAGACGACCAAGGTGTATGAGAAATCTAAAATTATCTGGATGGAAACACAGCTGTGAGCTGTCTTCAATACAGTCCTAGTTTTGTAAAGTTTTCAGTTCAAAACAAAATCTGGCCATTTAATTTTGACTATAAAAACCGGAGTGTGCATATCAAATAGGAATAGAAAAGACAAAAACGTCAGATGTACTCATGTCTGACACTTACATATTTCTCCAATCTACGTATAACTAGCTGTGCAGGTTGCAGTTTAACAATAAAACATATCCAACATATCCCGGTAAAATTTTGGAAAAACAGAGAATGATAGGTCGTTGTTCTGTGTCGAATTTGGGAACACCAGAAAATTTGTTTTTGGCTACTGAGTTTCTAAAAGAAATATTTCTTTTGCAAACGATTATCTAGTTACATTTTTCTTGATGATGTTGATGTTTAGAGATTTCGGCTGATCGTTACGGCAACTTTCTGAATGTAGAGCCTGCCATGAATATTGGATGATACTGCATAAACCCCAGCTACATTAGCTGCAAAGATTCGCAAATTTGCCAGCCTGTAACATGGTCTTATAGCTCGTCACGCAATCTTTTGGTTGAGTGACGTGAAAGATTGCGTGATGAGCCATAAGAAGGAACTTGTTTCTTGTGGAAAACCCCCTTGTACTTATTGAACACATGTGGATGACATTCCAATCTCGTACCTTTAATTTTTAAATATAACAAGGAAAGTGAAAAGAAAACTGACTTTAGGGAGCGTTTGTTTGTTTTGTAACTTTTCTGTGTACCGCCCAGAGGAGAACTCCCATATGAAAAGGTCGGGGATGGTCGTCGGAAAAATTTATTGACACCCCCAAAAGGAGACGTGGTGTGGCTCGGGCCTCTTTGACCCCACTTTGATATTTCTTCGATTGCACCCTTAAAGATACTTTGTCGGCTACAAATACTGGTGTTTCGCCATAAACACCGTAAGTGATAGCAGAATCCTTGATTTACACCCAAAGCAAGACGACGAGAATCCCCGACTATTTTTATACATTTTGAGGCAAGGGTTTAGGTTATCATCATTTTAGGTTATCACGGTCATAAGAAAAATTGTCTTTGATTGCGGGGCTTTCGCTTTCTTGTCCCATTCTTCGCATACCTTAGTCACTTGAGTGCCATGCGCCTCCTGTCCTGTGTTATCTGTTTTTGGCAACACCATTGCTGCTGACGTATTATTCTTGAATTTCTAATAAACAAACTTATGAAGCTTGTGCACCTAAAATGCCTTTTTTCTCACCTTTCTTTCGACTGTGATCCGAACTCCGAGTCGGCCCCGCTTTCTTCTTTTTGTGTTTGAATTGAAAGATTTAAAATCCACGTTCACCTTGTCAAAGAGAACAAAGAAGGTGCATTTCCGGTGAACATAACAATTGAAAAGCTGGTAATCCGACTCGTCGGAACGTACACAATGCTATATTGTTGATAGTTTTTCAGCATTGCTGTTGGACAAGTTACAGCACTTCAATTACCTGACAAAATCATCATGTTGTGTAAATTGTGCGCAGACTCCGTTGATTCACTGAGAACCGGTGCCCTCTCTGAGAAAGGTAAGTCCATGTGCAGAGCTTCTTATATTCTGTTAATAACTACAAGGCTTTCTCTAAGTGTCTGAGTGGATTACGAACATGGTTTATCAGCTTGTTAACACACATTTCCTCACAAACAATATCTGCTCCATTTTCTATCCCATTAACGTAGGCCAAATAATGAGGCTAGATTTCCAATGCGGGCAAAATTTCTTGTGTTATTTATATAAGTTTGGTTATAACATTAACATGATTAAAAGTCTTCTCCTGTTGCTTTCTAACCGTATGGGTCTAGCGCTGCCTGTTTATTTGTAAGGTGAACGCCAGAAGCTGACGTGACTTACAACCATGTGGTTAAAACAATTAGAGGTTATTATATTCCGATTTCGTTAGGAGATCTACGCAAAACCTGCTCAAAAGTGAGGCAAAGTACGAAGTAAGACGAAAGATCAATTTTCTGGAATCAAAAGTGCATGTTTCCTTACTTTTCTCTCTACCACGCGTTGTAGACTTTAAACAGTGCGTAACATACATCGATCATGTTCGATCTACTGAACTAATTCAATTCTGTTACTGTCATTATTTAGTCTTACTGTTTCAGATAAAGTAAAAATGATTTTGAAGAGAAACAAGGGGAGACTGAAGAAAACGAAAACAGGGCACTAATGCATTGCCTCTTCCAGGCTCTTGGTTTGCAGCTAAGGACAAAGGAGGCGAGCACGAGAATGAGAGTAATAGCGCCTTTTTCCCGGAGGGGGGGGGGGAGGGGGGGGGAGTACTCCCTATAATGGCCTGAACGTGGAGGCTCCACCGGAAAGGGATACCTTTTTAAGGCTTCAGGTATATAAAAGGGTAGGGATTTCACAAGTTGAGGTATATGAAAGAGCAGGGAAATCTCACTTTCTCGAGCGCCATTTTTTACACTCGTTCTTCACCGCGCCGGCTCCCAACCGATAACCAGGAACAGGCTAGTTTCTTTAACTAGATTTGTAGTGTTGTCGGTGTGTGATGACTCACGACTGCACTTAAATACCAATCGAGTTTATTTTGTTCCTAAAGTAAGTTAGGTTTGTTAGGAATGTTTCAAAATTTTTAGAAAATCAAAAAAAGAAAAAACCCAAGCAACTAACCAAAACGAATTTCACCCGAAATCATGGAGGGATTAACTTAACTATGGCAAGGCGGAATTGAGAGATCTTTATATACCACTTAATTGTCAATTCCATCCATAAGATGCGCCTGCAGGAAATAATGGTAGCTTTATTCATCAAAACAAATATCCGGTCCAAAATGACGAACACAACTACCATGATTCCCTTCAGGCGCATCTCATAGAGAGAATACACCATTTTCGTATTCTCGATCTCGGTACTGGACTGAAACTAGCTTGCAATGGAGGCTCATGCGGGGAAATTTCATTAAAAAGAGATAAATGTAATTTCCATCGGAAAAGACTCCCCGTATTTTCCTCAGTTGCATGCTAGTTTCAGTCCAATATCGAGAATACTAAAATGGTCCATATATAGGCCATTGCCTCGCTGTAAGACACGTTAGCAGGGTCAAAATGTCAGACTTGTTGATCGATGATCTGTGTTGTACTAGGCGTTCTATTATTCATTTTAACGATAAATTCTCTTTGAAATCTTAGAACCCTTACCAAGAACAGGAAGGAGCAATAACATGACAGCAAACAAAAGTCTATCGATTATAATGAATGTGCAAGATAATATCACAACATCTGAGCCCACGATGGCCATACACAGCGAGCTAGAGCACATTTTCATGAGCGGAAGCCTGATACTGATTATGATGGCTACTCTGGTCGGCAACGGCACCGTCTGTTTAGCAGTTTACCGACGTCGTTAACTGTGCACGCGTACTAACATGTTCATTATTAACCTATCATGTGCCGACATTGGAGTTGCGGTGCTTTGCATGCCATTTTCATTGGTCATGTGCTTGCGTCACGGCTGGGTGCTAGGCGATGCCTTGTGCAAGTTTAGTGGGTTCGTTAACATATTGTTTTGTTTGACATCTCTACTTACGATGACCGTTATAAGTGTGCAGAAGTATTTCGCCATCTATAAGCCGCTGTACCACAGGTACATGAGCTGAAAGTTTGCCTTGGGTCTCCTTTTATCGACTTGGATTCAGCCAATCATTATTGCCTGTGTACCTTTCTTTGGTATCGCTCAGTATGAATTTAAACCAGGTATCTTTTCATGTCTGTTAATAACAGTTATAATTCGCTTAACGAAATGTCGCCGATTTGTAAAGCAAAATTAATCATTCACACTCTTTTTAATTTTTATACAACGTGAATTTCTACCTCTGCCGCTCTTGACGTAGTTTGACTGATTCAGTTCTGCGAGCAAGTAGTTCCAGTCTCTGAGACTGGACAAAGCTTGCATTCTTCGCTTAGAAGTTGCCAAGCACATGATCGGGCCATGATTGTTCGACATCTTTCAAAGAACTCTCTGTCGCTCATGGAACCTGTACAAGTGCTTCTATTGATCTACTGAATTCAACAAATATGTGGCACTGAAAATGGTTCGATTAATGTTAGGCTTCATGGTAGATAGCAAGCACTGGAGCTTTTGCCTCACGGTGGGGGAACCAAAATTTATTATTATAACCATTTTAGGTCTATTAGAGTTAGCTCTCCCTCGAGAATTCACGAAGTGCCCCAGGTCTAGTTTCTTCAGCTCCCAACTGAACAAAATGGATTCTTAATCTAAAATAATTTCCTTGATCTTTCCTAATCAGGGACCACTCGGTGTGGAGTCCGGTTTCCCTCCAATCTTGCTGAAAAAGTGTACGCAACGTTTGTTATTCTCTGTGGTTTTGTAATACCGCTCAGCTTCATGGGATTTACTTACAGCAACATTTTCCGCTCAGCCAGGCGTCACGCTCGGCGCGTCAGTCGAGTCTCGTTTTCAAGCACGTGTAGTACCAACTCCACCACGGCCCACAGACAAGTAGCGGTTACTGTGCTGATCTTACTTGTGGTTTTTCTGCTGTGTTGGCTGCCACATTTCCTATATGTAGTGTTAGTCAGTGTGGAGAGCGCCTCGCTATCTGCTGATCGTAGAGTTATAGCCTTGGGCAAGGCCGCCTACTGGTGCGCGTTTGCAAGCAGCGCGCTTAATCCTTACCTTTACGGTTTCCGTAATCCACACTTCAGAAAGGAATTTCAGTTCCTACTCTGTTGGCTGTACGCAATGACGTAATTGTAATGAGACCGAAAGTGTTTTTGGGACACGTTGAATGTTATTATTTTGTATGAGAAGCCATATTGAAATTTTGTACGAAGTGAATCCTTCAAAATCCTTGTAATCCTCAGTCGGTAGAGCATGAGACAGCTTAATCTCAAGGAGTAGAGCCTATAGAATCCAGAATAAATACAGTCCAGAGGAAATTCTTGTATAGTTGGTTATGCCCATGCGCAGGACGTAGTTTGGCTTTGAATACGACCACCTAAAACGTCCCAGCTTACCGTGCGTCAGTCCCAAGGGACGACTGTCTGTCGATTTCGCGTCTTTTCCTCTAGATGAAATGGCAAAGCTTGAATTGCTCACTTATAAGGCCAAGCTTTCAAACTGCTCCTCTGATCCGGGATATTGCAGTCAAGAAGACAACGGACGGTTTTGCGCGGAAACTGGCGGAACTGACGGGGGCGTGGTGGTCGAAAACAACAACAATAGCAACAATCACGTGTTTAATACCGGAAGCCGTGATAATTTGATGGAAAACCTCAGCAGCGAGGTTATTCTTCAACGCTGCACGACAGCCACAAGCTCTAAGTTAAATCAAGGCTTTGTCTTCGAAAGTGCCACTAATAACAGCGCAAACCTTCCGTTAGACGACGACGAAAAAAACAGATTGGAGGCTCGCGACCCTCGACTCCGACTGATTTCCCTCCCGGTACCAGTTCACCAAGGGAAAGACTGAGCACCAGTCCTACCGAGGTGTTATTGACTCCCACCAGGCCTAGAGGATGGAGTTTAAAAACCCTTGGCTCCAGGTTTAAACTCGGTTGGATTGAAAGTTCCCTTTGAGATTGTCTTGATGTACTAAATGGAAAATAAAGGACAACATTTACCCCAGGATTATTCCAGTAATGCCACTAAACAGCCTGAAGTACAACCTCGAAGATGACGGCCAAAAGTGTGCATTTCAAAAACCGCTTCCGTTTGGAGCTAGCCGTTAATACTTGACTATTAGCTTCCGTGAGCCTTATCGTTCCCTGGGAGCCCGGTACCAGCGGCTTTTCTTGCGTGGTTTACGGTCTCGATTAAGTTTTATTATGACATTTATCGTTCCCTAAAATACCAATAATCGTAGAAGTAGGAATATGATTCCACCCTAAATGTAAACGTTACGAGATCAATAAATCAGTACTTAAAGGGTCTCTTAGTTTTCATTCCCAGATGGGTAAATGTCTTATTCGTCCATTGCATTGTGAAGCATAGAGCCTTTCACGGGCCTTACAGGTGACAAGAATATACAGAGTTATTAGTTAGGGGTAAACCAATTTTGATTTACCACCAAATTCTCTGAAAAAATGAGAAACGTATGGCAGATCGAGAGGAGAATTTATATCTTGATTTTTTGGCACTCTTTAATATTTACCCGGACTGTTTTATCTTGAACTAGATGGGTTTTAGTCTGTCTACACTCGTTTCTTTTTCTCCTAGTTACGTTCGCGTTCGTTGGTAAATCTAGCTTCACTCTGGTGCCAGGTTTCGTTCGCATTGCATTGGTGGGCTACTTTCGATCATAAGAATTTAGCTTGATAGAATGGCCACAAACAAGAGAAACGAACAAGCATGCTCATTCAATTTTCTTTGCTGATATTGTGTCAGGCTCCGTCCACACTGCGCCAGAGGAATTTGAAAACGCAGCTTTATTTCTCCGGCTAGGCCTGCCATCCACACTAAAACGAAGTTTTCGAAAACGCTCTTCAAACCGGAGAAATTTGAAAACGCCGGCTTTGCCTCTCAGTGTGGACGGAAACCATTTTTTTTTTTTTTTTTTTTTTTTAATAATTTTAATTTACAAAACACAGTTCTACAATACTTACGTTACTTACAATACGGGTCACTTATGCTGGCAATACAATACTCAATACAGTTCCTTACAGAAAATACAATTACTTGCAATTTGCATTTTGAAAACAAAGCTTATTTTGCTCAAACACAAATTCAAACGGTGATTGTTGCGTTTTCCGATTTCTCCGGCGTAGAGTGGACGGAAAACATTTGATGCGTAGTGAAACCTCCGCTTTCAAATCCCTCCGTAGTATAGTAGTGTGGACGGGGCCTGAGCCTAGCTGCCAGGCTGGACGGACAGACCCCACACTGGACACCTCTCCCCGCTGAATCTCTTTTGCTAGGGATTCACAGTAATCTAACTAAACCCCACATATAACTATTCAAAAGGACACTTCCCATTGCATCCCCTCCCGCCTAACAGCTCAGAAACTGGGAACGAAATAAAGGCACGCAGCCGCGCCTGCATTTACCTCCGCTGTACGGAGAAAACTGTACAAGATGGCGGAGAAGATAGCCAGAAGAAAGTAATAAACTGCTGGTGATAAATGCAATATGATTTATCTACGACTGCCCTTGAGGCGCCTGAACCATTTGGTAAGTTTAACCTAATTTAGTATGAGTATATATATGCTATTTGTCGGTTGGGAGGTCCGTATAGTGAAAAACTGTGACCGAGGTCTTGAAAATGCTGCCCGAGGCCGCAGGCCCAGGGCAGCATTTTCAAGCCCGAGGTCACAGTTTTTCACTCTACGGACCGACTCTAAGCCGGCAAATAACAGTTTATTTTTTTTCCTGCGGTAAATTGGTTTACAGATTACGAATAGGTTTGTTTACGCAACTTTGCCATTGAATTGGCTTCCGCGTCGTTTACTAGCTAACGATTTGTAAGAAGCTCTTCGCAACGAGCGAGTAACTCAGATAGTAGACAAAGAAAGATGTATTAAAGAACAGATTTTTTTCGAACTTCTTTATGTTAGTTGCATTTATTTCACTAGTTAAGTTCTCCAGAATTGTTTTTGCGGTGTGAAATGTCTTGCGAAGTGTGAAGTTTTACTACAACTGTCAGTCGTTGCTTTTAAAATCACTTGAAATCAGACTTTTCTACCGTAAATTGAATAGCAGAAAGCGAGGGAATTTGTTAAGTGTATTCCACAGAAATCCTCCAAAATACAGCAATGATCAGAGAGGTAACCTCAACTGATATTGACTCAAATTTTACGGCGAGAGAAACACAGGATTATGCACCATTACAGCGCCAAGCTACAAACAACCAAGCAAACTCTCACAACTTTAAAATGCTCAATTGAATTTACTTACAGTGACTTTCCTTGCCATTTTAAAGTGAACGGAGATAAACAGAGTGTGACTAATCGTCGATGGATATGTAAAAAAGGGAAAAGATTGACAATTACCGCTAACTTTTAGGGGTGAAATTTAGGCAGAGGGTAGAAAATCCGACCTGTGGACCGTATCGTAACAAGCTGGACTGGTCACGTGCGGATGATTAACCAATCAAATTCGAGGATTTGGGATTCCGGCTCGCTCAGATGCTTGAGAAAAAAATAAATGATCATAATTCACTTGGTTCTGTGTGAAATATAAACACGATACCAATTGCTGTACATGATTCGCCTGGTTAAATCATACATACATACATACATGCATGCATACATACATATTCTGAGTAGAATGTATTTTATAGAGCGCTCAACTCAATCAATTGAGGAGTATCAGCTATAACTTCAGAGAAGTTCAGGTCTCACGAGCAATAAAATGATGATTACTCGTTAGACCTGAACCTCTCTGAAGTTACATACATACATACATACATACATACATACATACATACATACATACATACATACATACATACAGAATTTATTTGGTTAAGCAGGTTGGGGAACTGGCAAGACATTAAGTCCTGATGTGGACCTGCACTATCTAAAATGATTAATTAATATACATCTAAATATTAAATGGTAATGGATGAAAAAATAATGATAGCTGAAATAGATAAATATTCAAAAGTCAACATTTAAAATATTCAAAATATTAAAAATATTTAAAGTCGAAAGATTTGTTGGAAATGCTGCAAGAAGCTTTAGCAAAACTGATAGATTTTAGAATTCTCTTATTTTCCTTAAGTTTTCTATTGAAAGAGGTCAGGTTTGAACAGTTCTTGATGTCATCAGGAAGGAGGTTCCAGGATAGTGCAGCTCTATGTTTAAAGGGAGATCTTCCCGCTTCTGTTCTTGGTCTATGAACCTCAACATTTAAGGACTTTCTAAAATTATAAGTAGTCTCAGGCTTCGTTATTAAGTCATTTAGGGGTTCGATACTACTTCCATGCTAAATATTTTACGTAATAACTAAAAGTCTCTTAATGTAAAACGAAACAATAGAGTTCCAGTGTGGAGCCTTCATGATGTCATGACTGTGGATGTTATGGGGTAGATTGTAAATAATTCTTGTTGCTGTTAAATGAATGCAATCGATATCATCTATCAAGGCTGAAGAACAAGACCCCCAGACTACAACACCATACAAAACACTTGGGATGATTGTTTTGTAGTAAATAGTTTCCAAG
Organism: Orbicella faveolata; assembly: GCF_042242905.1. Lineage (NCBI taxonomy): Eukaryota > Metazoa > Cnidaria > Anthozoa > Scleractinia > Merulinidae > Orbicella > Orbicella faveolata. Next base: position 8,250,705 of record NW_028301576.1, read on the forward strand.
ATTGGTTTCAGTAAAAACTTTAGTAAAAACTGTTGACAATAAGGGTGTGTACAGTAAACATCGTGCAAACATGGGTATACTTTCAGTCTGCCAATATTTATTGTTGTTGTTGTCTAGCTGAGGTTTTTGTTATGTTTTTAATTAAATAAATTGAAGTCATTAGAAGAAATGTCTGTAAGCTTGCTATTCTTTTGCAGGCTTTAAATCCCTTGAGATTTCCCTGTCACCCTCAGCTGTCTGCTGTACCTTTACTCTGTTCACAGCAGCACAAGAGACACAGTAGCAATTGGGTATCATCTGCTTATTATATATTTTCACCGGATTTACCACCAATTTATGCCCTTCAAGTATTCTTAGAGACAGTTCATTCATGGAGTCATCTTCCATGGTTTGTACATCTACCGCAGTAATTCAGCTTATGCATCTGAAGTCATAAGATATTTTAAGTTAGCTCACTGGTTCCCTAACCTCACTCCATACAATTTAAAAGCTTTATTAATGGTTTATTTAATGAGGAAGGTACAGTATAGTGGCCTCATGGTTAGTGCGTTTGATTCTGGATCAAGCGGTCCACGGTCGAGCCCTCACCTGGGACACTGACTTGTGTTGTGTTCTTGGGCAAGATACTTTACTCTCATAATGCCTCTTTCCACCCAGCTGTATAAATGGATACCGGAAGTTAATGTCGGAGGTAACCCTGTGATGGACTAGCATACCATGCCCATCTAGTGGGGAATAGAAATACTCCTAGTTGTTTCATGCCACAGAAACTGGGATAAGTTCTGGCCTGATGGGCCCAGGAGAGAGGTGGGGTTTGGGGGGGGGGGGGGGGGGTGGGGGGTACTTCCAGAAATGTTGAGTGGGTGTCCAGACCACTTTCCAAAACCCTTACTCTATTTATGACCAAAATCTGCATTTTTTTGCTACCCTATTTATGAGCTGACCACAAATTTGATAGCCTATTAATTTTATGACCGTTGTGGCTGACACAGTTGCTCCAAACATAAGTTATGAAGGGCTTTTGTTGACGGTCTTATTGATAATGATAAAAAACTAGCTTCTTCGAAGAAACATACCCAATTCAAGACTAGAGTGCTAAAACCATACCCAATTTCTAACCAAAATGGCCAAAATCGATACCCTATTTATGACCAAAACAGCTAAAAAACTCTACCCTTTGGGGCCACACATACCTATATAGCCCACATAACGCAGTCCTCCCCCGCTTCCCCCCTCCCTCCCCGGCTGATGGGCCTCTTGGCTCGTATGCAGACTCTACCTTTATTGAAGTAAATAAAAGCAAAGAAGGACAGAAATCTGAAAGCTTTAAATCACTGGATTCAGTTACTAAGTAAAAAGAAAGGAGAACAAAATCTTATGCATTTGTATGCACTGTTGACTGTACATTGATCACCCTGTTAGGTGGGCAGTCATTGTTGGTTCCACGGTTGTTTTAAGAAGTATTGTGACGGTTCCCTTGGCAGTTCACCAAAACAAACTCCTTACTACAATTGAACTATCCCAACCGACACTTCAGATGATGACTGAGGCTTTGAAAGTGAGAGTGGCTGGAGAGGGCCGAAGGATGAATCTATCAGCTGAGGAGGCACATAGAAAGTTCAGAAAAGAAGTAAGTGCTGTACATTTAGTGTCTCTTGAAAATGTTGAATCAAAAAAATAATAGCCTTGTAATAATTTTGATGTTAATGAATTAGTGAGAAAAGATAAATAGTACATGTAATAGGAGTGAGTGAAGTTTCATTCAGCCCGTAATCATCAGTAACTTAAGATGACCATATTGCTGAAGTTTAATTTGTTTCTAATAATAAATTAATTTAAACAAATTAAATTTAATTAATAGTCATTACAGATAGTCACTTCATGCTACACAAACCAGAGATACATGCATGTACATGTAAGCGCTGGCCTGGTGGGCCACTTGGCTCCTGTGCAGACTTTATCTACAGACAGAAATATAGGAACATGCATAGTCCTGTTACCTGTTAATCAAAACCATCTATAATAACAAAATTTGATACTCTGTATAGCCATTAATCTATAACTATAAAATAATTATTAACATCATCAGGTAATGGGTAAAATTTATAATAATTGAGTTTGTTTCTGACCAAGAAACACAAGAAAGGAACTTATCCAAGTCCATCTGTGCAAAAAAAAATGGCATGCACAATAAATTATGACACATACACAGACTCTACTGTCCTGTTACATACTAGATGCTCACTCTGTTAAAATTAATTACATGGTGCAGTCACATGCATGATGCAGACACTGTGACCGCCCAATTTGGGCTTAATTGAGCCTGCTGATATCCAGGAATCAAATACAGTACTGTGCAAAAAGAATGCAAACGAAATTCGCTACTTTTCGCGACTTTTCAGTGCTTTTCGATGAAATTTAAAGAAATTTCGAGTGAAACGATTTTTCGTACGAAGTTCGACGAATTTTCGAAAGGTCTATTGTTTTAATCAAAACGATAATTCGGGCTCTTCTTCGCAAGACCGCGCGAATATTCACGCGAAATATCGTTGAGAGTAACGAACTTTCGAGAGAAAGAGTTCGCAGCGCGGCGAAAAGTCGCACGAAAATTCGCTCTATGAACAATGTTCGAAAACAGATGTAAACATCCCTCTGTATTTAAAAATTCAAACTTACCCAGTTCATTAACTCTCCTGAGACTTCATCTCCATACTCACAGTGTGATGCAAATGGTCGCGTAAACATGGCAACCATTGTTTATATCCATACATTCAAAGATCGATCGTCAGTTACTCCTGAGCAATCATGCCCACCGTATCAAACTACACGCGTACTCGAATTGAGTCTCTTTATCGACAAAATCTTCATCCAGTGGAGATGTTTAAGGTGTTAAAAGGAGAAGATTTGAAAGTCAGTTTCGCAACGGTCACGCGTATAATCAAGAAACTGAAACTCACGGGATCCATGAAGAAAGGAACGAGTACTGGAAGACCCAGAAAGTTAAATGCTGAAGCCAGAGCATTTATAGAAGATCAGATGCGGAAGGATGATGAAACAACCAGCTGCGCGATCCAAAAGAAGTTAGCCAGACGTGGAGTTGTGGTCCATCCATCAACAGTGCGGAGATCCCGAAAACAGCAGGGCTGGACTCTTCAACGAACGAGATACTCTCAGCTGATTAGAGATGCGAACAAAGTCAAACGCTTAGAGTTCGCCCAGAAAGTTTTAGAGACCGGCGATACTTTTGACAACGTCATTTTTACTGATGAATGCTCAGTCTCCCTTGAACAATTTCGCCGTACATGTTACAGGAAAGTCGGCGAACCTGCAAGAAGAAAGCCTAAACCGAAGCACCCGCTGAAATTACACGTTTGGGCTGGAATAAGCAGACAAGGTGGGACGAAAATTTGCATCTTCGAAGGAATCATGGCCGCTGACCTTTACTGCGATATCCTTAAAAGCTATCTGGTGCCTTTCATCAACGCGCAGCTCCCGGATCACCGCTTCATGCAGGACAATGACCCTAAGCACACTTCACGAGCAGCCAAAACGTTCTTTGATGAGAATAGTGAATTATCTAGGGCTTCTAATTATTCTGCCAAAAACCTTCAGTACAAGTTACTGTCAAACCATTGGCCTACCCTGTCAGTGGGGGCTTTTTCTCCCTGTAGCAAGTATTCATTTTCTTTTTCTCCACATCCTTCCTCCACCTGAATGGGAAGCATGTTACCTGCTGTTATGTCAGGGTAATTACCCAATGGAATGAGTGCAACTACAGTCTACCTCAGCCAGAGCGCAAACCTGGACCCTTGATCTGGAGTCCACCATGATAACCATGATAATCAAATTGTAACTCTGTATCTCCAGCAGGTGTTGTGCGGTAATGTCAAATGTCACCAACCTCGTACTCGAAAAAATTATTTATTATTAATAATTCTTTTGTTTTAGCAAAGAAAGCTGATTTATAATTACTACAAATCTGAGGGCCTCACTCCAATGAAGCTTTATATTTTGCCATTGACCCAACTTCCACTATGGTTCTTCCTCTCCTTATCAATCAGAAACCTGACTGGATTTTTTCCATGGCAAAACAATGAAGGTAAGAACTATATTGCACATTATTTACTATAGACTATGAGTAGTCCCTTTTTTGCTTAGTCCATTGAGCGAGTTGTGAAAGAAAACCGCAAGAAAAAATGGCCAACCCAGGATCTTGCGCAGCCATTTTTTCTCACAGTTTTCTTTTGCGTCTTGCTCAATGGACTAAGTGAAAGAGGGACTACTGGTAGTCTATATTTACTAATAAAAACACTTGCCATGGTGTACACGCAGTGATAGTAGTTTCTACAATAATGGTGGTTGATACATGTATATGTGCGATGGGGAACGCTAAATCAAGAACAATTTATTGTGAAGTGTACGTGTAGTACTTAGTGTTTAAAGTAATGGGAATGACGTGGGTTAGAGATATCAGATATGGAATTTGAGGTTTAACTTGAGGCTCCATGTTCAAATTAATTAGTTTTCATTGACATGTAATTATGTGTTTAAAAGATACCATTTTTGTCAGCTATATACTGGTTCATGTACATGCATTGCTTTTCACCACTGGGCATGGTTTTACCGGTAGTTGTCTCCCATAGCTAAAATGGCCAATCCTTGACTTGGAATTTCTTTACTTACAGTACTTGTACACGTATTTGAAGGCATGTAAAAATTGGTTAGTTGAGGGTTGTGCCCTTTCCAGAGCTGTGTTCATTTAACTTCAAGATGTTGTATCAGCACAGTTAATTCTGTGGCCTTTGCATATACTCATCAAAGATGAGGTAATGGAGATTTGAAAACTGATAGTCTGTCAACTTATTATATGTAGTGATATAGAGTATTTTGTGCTGCAGAGACAACCAGTGTATAGTATGGCGTTTTTAAAATTTATATATAAGATAACCATTAACTTGGAACAGAAGCATATCACCTCGACGAGGTGATATGCTTCTGCTTGGAAAATTAAGTTACATGTAACAAGACAGTTTGTCAATAATTAACTGTGAGAATCTGAAAAATATTAAACAAGTATTGACATGGGCAGATCTAGGGTGGATTAGGGGGGTTCAGTCGAACCCCCCTAAATTAAAAAAAAGTGAGACATTATAACATGCTGACTTGGTCTCAGAGTGCCAGAAATCCTATTTCTGAGGACCTCAGTTTTAAAAATTTTCCTGGGGAGAAAGGTCCCAGACCCTCCTACAGTTGCCTGCCTTCAGTGGTCTGTATCTCTAAACCCTTCTCCAAAATCCTGCATCTGCCTCAGATTGAGAAGATGTTCCTTGTATGTCGGCAAACAGAAATGTTTGGCTTGATGGAGCATTTTTTAAAAATGGTTTTAATAATTCCTAATGTCTGGTCAAACTTTTAACATAAAAATGTGGAAAGAAACTTAGGTATTGAACAAAATAATCAACACCAGGATTCTGTCTTTTGCCACCATTTTATTTTCAATATTACCATTATTATTAAATTATTAAATAATTTATTAGCATAAAATGTGTCTTGACAGTTGTTTAGTCTTATAAATCCAATAATTTCTAAATAGAGGGAAAAACATCCAGATTTTTGCTTAGAATTGCCTTACACTTTCACTTGTGAATGGATGTCTTTATACCACAATCCAATATGCTGCAAACACATTACTTTCATCTCTTGATCTCCAAAAACAGTGTGACATTTTCATATCAAAAAAGAGAGAAGCTTAGAATACTTTTGACACATAGTGAAATTTTTCTTTTATATGATATCTCATTAAATACCATATATCTGCAGTTAAGTTCAGTTAGTATACTAATTAAAACTGTAGCTCACCTATTCTCCTTCTTAGATTCTTTTTTCTTTACTGGACCATATGTCTCCATGTTAAAGTTATTTTAATACCGATTGCTGTTTTGCCAAACAAATGTTTTGCATTTAATTAACTTACGAGTCCATTCTTTGATATTTTCTTTTCCTGTTAGTAGTAATTTCATTATATTTCACTGTCCTCTCTGCTAGTGACATGATCTTCCCTCATTCCTGCCCAGCATCTCTCTTTAGCTAGCAGTACAGTAATTCCTATTATCTTTCAGCAGCCTTCCACCAACAGTTTCCATCTACAGTGTACTTGTCATTCAGCTCTTTGCATGCATTTTGTCTCAAATCTCTGCTTCTGTTTGCTCTCTCTAAATATTTCCTTTTCTTTGCTCAAATCCATGGCTTCTTTCCATGATTATCAGAGCAATTAAATAAAAGGACTTTGTTTTGAGCTGCTCTGGCCACACATTTTGTCATATCATGCATGTATTGAGTGCTGAAACTCAAAAATGTTTTTGTGGTTAGCTGTCAACAAATCCTTCTTAATTAAACTTGTGTTAAAACCCTTGTTGTAGATTTGTGCTTCAGTCTGTAATTAATTAAACCTTAGTCGTTCTTCCGGCCATAGCCCATTTCCTGGAGATAGTTTGGCTTATCAACATACTTGTCTTTAGCACATCTCAAGATTTCTTGAATTTCATCTTCAGAAAATTCCTGTTCTTTTATTTTGTTGATGATTTCACTTAATGCACCATTCTTCTTCAATTCTGCCATCGCATCCTCTTTGCCTGTACATTCCATCGAAATTTTTGCTGCAAGCAACCCACCAGGTTTAACAGCTAACATCTTGCTTGGCGAAGCTTGCTGTTTCATCAACATTGCCTTGCTGTTAAATTTGTCTGCATACGTGAAGCTCTTTTGACGAGTAATTCCATAATCATTTGTTTTCCCCCCACTAATGTCTCCCTTGGTGTCTGTTGTCTCCTTCTTGGAATCTTCTCTCTTGACTTCTGTCTTGAATCCCATGGCTTGTTTCAACTTTTTAATGTCATCAGAGAACTCAAACATTTTGAATTCCAGCTGTGCAACTTCATCAGACAAAAACTGATACTTTGCAGTAAGCTCCTCGATCTTCAAAGGTTTATCTGTTTTATCTAATTGAGTGCACTTGTTATCAGGGGCTTCTTTTGGCTTGGGAAGTGTCTGGGACTTCTTCATACTACTTGCCATTCCCAAGAGCACTGTTTCATCTGCTGAACTCTCACTTGATTCTGAGGATGTATATTCAGGAATTTCTGCCAGTTTAGCACGTGAAGCCTTCTTTACTGGCGCTACTTTACTGTTAGTCCCTTTTTCATCGGGCACAGTCTTCAATCCCTGCAAGTCTTTCTTCGCTGAGCTCAACCTCTGAGAAATAAGGTAGTGCCCATTGGATGATGCAGCAGTGGTGTCTTCCTTAGATTCATCTATTGGTGGCAAGAACTTGTCAATAAGTTCTTTATTATCCTTGTAACTACCTTTAGCTGTTACATCAACATCTGTGCAATCTGCCTTCTCAGTTGACTCGAAGAAGCTCACTGGTATTGTGGTGGCAGCTCGCTTTCTTGGACTCTTAATATATTCATACTTAGCCAATGTGTCAATAGTGATAGTCTCAAAAGTGTACTTTCCATGGTTGTCTTCTGTTTCACCTTTCTCTGGCTTACTCTTCCTGGAACCTCCTTCCTCAGGGTTAGCAATAACTTTGGAGGTGTCTCGTTTTGGAGATGAAGTTAACCGAGTTTTAGCATCTTTTCCATTAGAAGGCTTTCTACTGAGTGTCGATGTTCCTGTTTTTCTTGGACTAGAGAGCTTCTCAGCCAGTAACTCAGTGTAGAGGCGTTTGGTCTTGTCATCAGTTTCCCACCATTTGTAAGTTGGGAAGCTTGGGCCTGCAGCCATTGGTAGTAGTTAGAGAATGTTTGGAATCTGTGATTAATTGAAATAGTAGTTTCATTGGTTAATAATTTAAAATAAAAGTTAATATTAGGTAACATTTTGATATTACCTTCCATTTCATTTTAGTCCTCTTTTTAAATTAAAAAAGATCTTTTCACATGTATCTTCAAGATTTTCCTGTTTTTTTTTGTTTTTTTTTTTGTTTTTGCACTATGTTTTCTCCAAACAGAGTTCCATGAGGAATTTATTTCTCTCTCCAATTTAAATCTCCACACTGACTTACAAAAGATAACAAGTTTACAAACTTTTGTTTTTTTAAAAAAAGAAAAGAAAAGAGGCTTACTATGGACTACAGTGTAGAAATGCCATTGATCAAAGTAAAATGTGCTAACAAATATACAGTTTTCAAAATAAGATTCCAAAGTGCTGTTAGATAGTCTGAAGAACATATACCATGTGAAAAAGTCAAATTTAAGTGACATTAACAGCATCAGAGACTTAAAAGTGTCTTACAAATGAATATACTTGCTTTAATCATTCCAGGTGCTGAAAAGATACTTCCCTGCCCAGAGATGACAACCGAGGGCACTCTTTGGTTTTCAAACCTCACCATAGCTGATCCCACTCTTATTTTGCCCTTTGCTGTTGGTATTTTTAATCTCCTGAATATTGAGGTCAGTCTATTTTCAAGACATATGCCTGTGATCATGCCAATTATCACACATAGAGCGGTTTTCAATTGGGTGTCGTAAAATCAACACCAATGTTTTCTGTAATAACTTTGGCCAATCAAGAACCCACAGACAGTTTGTCCAGTGAACCAATCAAAAGACACGGTAGAGGTAAAGTTAAAACCCGCATAAAAGAACACATGTTTTGGGGTTTCAGGCTGATGTTGTTCTTATATATCAGGTGTCTTCTGCAAAATCAGCCTGAAAATGGTCTTAAGGTGTTCTTAAATACTGCATAGACTACCAACAGATGAAATCAATGTGCAAGCACAACATTTTAATTAATTAATGGATGACACATATATTGATCTACTTAGTACTGTACTCTAGTAGGTTATATAAGAACAATTTTCATCTTTCAGGCTGAATGTGTTCTTATGTAATGGTACCTTTTTGACCAAATTTCAGCCTGAGTGTTCTTAATCCATGTGTTCTTTTATGCAGGTTTTTTCTGTATACACTCTAGCTGAGGAAAAGCGTAGGACAAACGTTTATGACCCATCATGATTGGTCTTGATTTCAATCCTGACTGGATGAAAAAGTGGCACAAGTGTTTAAGCCAATCTTCTTTCTTTTCGAGGCTCAAGAAAACCGCTTTCACTTATATATTAATTAGTACATATTAACATACTTTTCAAATTAATATGTTGAGCACTGTGAAAGATAGCCACAGTTAATCATCAACCCTTGGTAATGGTTATATTTAGTGAGTTAATAACAACAATTTTGGTAATGTTTTGATGACTGGAGGTAAGCGTGCATTCAAACAAGTAGTCCAAAATCAAAATCAAAATAATTCCAATGCCTCCTTGCCTTTGTTACATACATACATATGCATGTACAACTTTATTTTCCTTCAGATTTCAGTATAGCGCAAGAGTGCTAATATCTCTGAACAAACAAACAATAAAATAAAATTTAAAAAAATACTCTATGTTGTTGGTTATTGTAGGAGCCTAGGAAGTACTTTGTTTCAATAGTTAAACAGTCACTGCTGCAAAAAATATATATATATATATTTAAATGAAAAACCAACTTAATTGTTTTGAAAAGTAGTTCATTCTAGCCATCACTTTAAACATGCTGCTTAAAATGGATTCACTGATAGGATCTGGTTTAACTCAGAGTTGTTCAGCTCAGTCAAACTCTAATTCAAGTTATGTATTCAGTATTCATGTATTCAGTAGTAACTGTTCAATGTTCTGATAAGGTTGGGGTTTGCTTTGCCATTGAACAACTAAACCAATAGTAAAATATCCATCACCACTGTCACTTTAAGATTCATCAGAAAATTACTGTTTTCACGATGTGCTATTTATAAACATGTACAGTCGTGCAGCTTCATTGCTAAGCCTTCTGATGGTTCAGTTTCTAAATGGAGTTATTAGTATATTATAGTTATAAATTATGATATATATAATTCAAGCATGTTTTGGAACAAAAGATTTTTAATTGAGTTTCAGTGTTTTGAAAGAATCTCAATCCTAAATTTACTTCCAATCCTCAGTTCAGTATTGTAATGTTCTGTTGTCTTTTGTTGAGCCTCTCGCATTTGCCACAATATTAAAACTAGAAAGCGTGGAATACAAGTCATGAATAATTATAAAAATGGACAGCTAAAGTCATCTTTACTTACTGAACCTCAGAAAGTCTTTTAGTGGTACCCAAGTGCTATCCCTTCCTCAGCATTTCTCTCCACAGTGTCAGGCATGCAATAACTGTTTTGTTGTATAAACACCCCAACCTTTTATAGGTGTGTTATTTGCTCAAGGGTGTGGAAGCCCTATTGTGTTCAGTTTACTTCATTTTGTGTGAAGCTTGCTTTAATTATTGTTTACATCTGAATATACAGGGTGGAGTTAGGGTGTGGCAGCCTTAAGGGAAAAACTGTTCCTTTTGGGCAGTGAAACACGAAACAAAACTTCTGAAATTCACAGAACTGCTTTTTTTTATTTCACTGTAGTTCAAAATGTTGTGCAAATTGTTAAGAGGCATGAAGGGAAATGGAATGTACTGTAAGATATTTGGTGTTTGGGTTTGTTCAGACAGGAATTTCCAATTAGGATATTGCCAAAATAAAGCTGACAGAATAACAGGTGTTGGTCACCTGTTGGACATCTCATGGTTGTTCATTCTGCTGACTGAGTTTGAAGCCATGTTGTTGTTTTGACAGAAATGTGCTGTTTCCATTTTCAGATTAAAATAAATGTATCTTAAATATTGGCTGGTGATCTTATAAATTTTGTTTTCTAAAAAAATCACAAAATCCATTTATAATCAGAGCTTTAATTTTTTTAAATCTGTTTTTTGTTGCAAACCATCTCACTTTAATTTTCAAGTGTTCAATAGCTTATTTCTCATAACATTATCCATACATCGATAAGCAGACAGGTGTTGAGAATAAGGAAAAGCATGAGCTAGGAGGGTGATGTTACTATTTCACTGTATGATGATTGCTAAAATTAATCAGCACATTCTCACAACCACACAAGCAAATTGATTGCCAAGGAGAATTTTTCAAATTACATTTATTGAGACTGACAGGCCGATAACCAAGAATATTGTGCAAAGCATTGTTTTTAGTATAGCTGAACTGTCGGGAAGTCTTGCATCTAGTTTATGTCAATATTGTTTATTACATGTATAATTATAATGTTTTGTGGATACATGTATACCTTGTATAAATATGGGTTTATTGAGCTGAAATGCCTGACTGTATAACAAATCCACAAGTAGGATTTTTAGCCATGCATAATTACAGTACATGTAAGTGAATCTCAGAACTTAACACATTTTCATCTGAACAGCCACTCACAAAGGATTCATCCACAGACAAAAGTTCTGAATAAGCCCAGCACTGCATCAATTGACATAATATGTTGTTATTGTCTTTGAATTTCACTTTTTGTTTTTAAACTTTTTCAAACTTGGTTTTAAATGTTTAGTTTTCACAAAAGGGGTTAATAGAGGCAAAGCAGAAAAATCACTTGAAAATTGATCAGTCTAAAACGAGGTGGGCATGTTGAGGTTGAGGTTGAAATTAAAAAGACTTAAGAGTTTGAAATGTTTGTATGTTGCTGACAAAAAGTAAACCTGCCAACTGAGACAACAGGTGTCTGTCACCAGTTCTTTGAACAGCAGGTTTGGTGATTGTTGAGACATCTTTCAATTAACTAAAGCAGGGTTGTAAAGCATGGCCTTAAGTCTCCTGTGGGGCATGATGAGGAATGAGAGAGGGTTGTAAACCACAAGTCAGGAAATGGTCAGGGGAAAAAATAATTCTTCAAGGTCAGGGAAAAGTCAGGGAATTTTATTTTGAGTCAGAGAAAATTGAAATTTTGAAGAAAAGTCAGGGAAAATGAAATAATATAACATAGCTGATTTAATGCCATTGAAGGCTGGAAGAAACGTTTTGGATCACTGTGGTCTCAGTGATAAATTTAATTATAAAGAAGAAAAATTTGTTGAAAACTTATCAGTTTTAATGAACAAGAGAAGGGCAGCTGTAAGTTGAGGACAGAAGATGTGACTATATCTGACATTTTGTATTTATTTGTTCAGGGATATCTTATTTTTATCACTGAGGAAAAAGTCAGGGAATTTTGAAAAGTGATATCTGTGGCAACCATGTTACTTAAGATGTTATTGTAAATTCTGTTTCCCAAAAGTCACAAGTGATTGTTAAAAGTTTCCCTTTGTATTGCTTATATAATCTTGGGTTATTTTGTTGTCACTGTTAAACTTCAAAGCTTTGCAATTTATTGTCTTTTAACCTTCAGAACTAAAACAAAATTGTTCAACACTGTGCAATTAAACCCTGTACAGACTGTTGACAACCAAGTAACAAATTTCTTGCATCCAACTTTTAGATCCAACTTTTAGATAAAGTCATCAGTGATATGGTTTTCAGCCACTCAAGTTGACTATTAAATTATGAAACAACAAAACCAAGCCCTGGAGAGAAAGAACAGCAAATTGAAATGTGCTCAAGTTTCCATAGGAGCACCTCAAAACAAGTATTAATTATTTTTTTTACAAAGTTTGAGATGCAGAGTGGATACAAAATTTAATGTTTTCTTCTGCAAAGTGAAATGTGTATCCCCATAACCTTTTTTACGTCATCATTTTTTCAAGTTTTTTTTATTGTTTATTTGATCTTGGTAGGTTAGGTACATGTAGGTTAGGTAGGTAGGTTGCCTTTATTTATACACGATAATTTGTATGAAAGCTGAAAGCTTGTGGGGTCATGTACAATACATAATTACTTCTAGATAGTAAAATACAAATAAAATGCAGTTTTACAATACATTACAGCTAATGTATTTATGAAATTCAATTAAATGCACTTTAAAAGTGCATTGAAATGCTATGGTGGCATATCAATATTACAAAATTAAAAAGTAGCCCAAGTACATAATGAACAAGTTTATGAGCACATTTATAGTGTGCTCAGTAGCATCTGTTTTTCTCTTATTGTGTAACAGTTAAACTGAGTCTCAATTTTTTAATTACTCTGTGATCATCAGCTTAACGCCCTGCGGCGACACGAGGCAACAACATTTCACCAGATGGTGACCAATACCCTGAGGTTTGTTTCAGTGGGAATGATTTTTGTTGCCTCACAAGTCCCAACAGTAAGTTGTCATTTTGAATGATGCATAGAAATCGGGAGCAAATAATCTAGTTGTTTTAATATAAATCTACTAGTCATTCAAAACTTTATCTAAATCCTCTTCACAGACACTTTGAAAACACCGAGAAGTGGCTGTCATTTTGTTCAAAACTGCACACTGCTACGCTACTCACCATCTACTTAACAAATAGATAGTGAGTAGCGTAGCCAATCAGAGAATAGCATTCGCAAAAGAAAACTTGTAGATTTATACTTAACCTTGATAGAAAGTCAGAACTAAAGTTATAGAAATATGAGTGAAAGTTTGGGAGAACCAGAAAGGCTGTGGGATCTCAAGCTGTTAGGCATTAGTGTTTTCACAGCTTTTTCAAGCTCTCCCAAACTTTCACGATTGTTTCTATTACTTGATAGAGAACATGTTTTCTATTTCTTTTAGAAAAAACCACATAGAAAAAAAGAAAAACAACTTGTTTACTTTGATCATCAAAATGTAAATTCTCTTTGCTTGCGCCATTGTTCACATCAGCAGCTTGTGCTAGGCCTGTGTTTCTATTGAGTTGTAGAAACACAATTTTAAACCAATCAGTGTGCACATTTTATTTGGGCTATTTTCTAAAACATTTTAATAACCACAAAGAATGAGTTCTATATTATTTATTTTCTTTTCCAGTGTATTTTCTGAAAGATTCTAATAGAAAACATTTTCTCCAAGATTCAATTTAAGTTGTAGCTCCACAGAAACACTCATGAAAATTTGTACATTTCTGGTGGGCCTTTCTCTTGGAAAACTCAATGGAATGCAGAACATGACTGTTGAAGCCCACTACATGTAGCTGCTGTGCTTTATAATGATCTTCTTTGTAAAGAATTTAGTTAAGGTTTGGTATGGTAAAACTAGTGCATATGATTGACTGAATTGGAGTTTAATTTTGTCATTGTGATCTTATTGATTGATTGATTTATCTAGTAAATTCATTCATTCATTCAATTACTTTTCTATTAGTCGATCACACACTATTAAGGTTTTGTTAATAAGATAAATAATTTATTTATATATTACATATAAACTAGATTTTATTAGACCAAGTGTAAATTTAGAATTTTTTCTTTTTTCTTTTTGTAAATTTAGAATATTAGTCCTCTTACTAGTTAGGTTAGAGTGTTCCTAAATTTAAATTAGATTTTATATTTATTGTAAATATTGATTTTAGTTTTAATTAACTTTCAACCTCCTAGACAGTTTTTACTGTTTTAGGAGTATCCAGAGCTCAACATTGCAACCATTTTTTTTTTCACTGGAGACTAACTTTTCACGCTTTTCACTGAAATACTTTTGCTGGTGACTAAATCTGAAAACTTAGGGACCAGTTTTTTTCCTGAAAGTTGAGCCCTGGCATCCAGTTAAAGCATTAAAAGCATTAAAGGGCTGCCACTAAGTTTTAATTCACCTTTAGTCTTGATCTTCACACCCATAGCAAACTTGTTACTTTATGAGTGAATCCCATTTATTTGACAGCAGGCAAGTTCACCCACCATAACATCAAGAGCCAATCAAGCATGCTCAGCCATAACAGGTGTTCAGGTCACAGCCCTTAATGACAGCCCTTGAAATTGTACAGTGTGTAATGTTTTTAAGGCTACATACATGTTGAATAGTAAATGGTGTGTTATAAATCTTTATTTCCAGGCAATGTGCCTTTACTGGGCAGTTTCTGCCTTCTTTGGCGTGGCTCAGAATATTGCCTTGAAATTTCCCACTGTGCGCCGTCAGCTAGGCATCCCAAAGACCCCTAGTGAGAGTCAACAGCCAATTCAGGAATTAAAGATCCTGCTGCAGCTAAAGGGAGAAGAATTCAGGAGGATTCAAAGAGAAGGCCGAACAACAAAAAGGGACAAATGATGACACAAGAATGTGCCTGGATGGTACGTTGTATGTGATTTTGACCTCTGCTACAGCATTCTGTATAATTATGGAATTCTCTGATAAACACTTATGATCAACTACTGATTGTACAGTTAGTAGTCAAAGTCAAATTACTGACAATCACATTTTGATTGGTTCTTACTGACAATTAATTGGAAGACAGACTTAGATGCCATCATTAACATTTCATTTTTGTTTCTTTATAAGTTTATAAAACAAGTAGATTCCAATGCTGTGGTGCGTCTGTTCAGTAATAGATCAGATGGCATCAAATAGTTGTAAGAAAGTCAGTGACACACTTACCTAACATTTTGACATCATTTAGGATCTATTACAGAACAGACACATGGTAACATGGAATCTGTTTTTTTGTTAATTATTGTTCAAGGGGTTATTTTTTTAGATACAGCCATAAACAACTGAAAAATCTAACTTTCCAATTTTATTTGAAATATTTATACACCTAAAGCTTTCAGTGAGTTATAATTCTTCCTCTCTTTCAACCTCTTCCATTTCTTTCTTTGTTATTGTTCTGCCATTACAGTGACAAGCGTGACGCTGGGCTTCTCTGTAAGCTGCGCACCCTAAAGCAAGTGTGCCTGAATACATCAGGTCTGCAGATGTTTGACAAGCATCCAATTGCTCCTTGGGCAATCGATTGCCAAGTCCTGTCAAGAGGCACTCATTGTCTAAACAAGATTTAAAGTCGTCATCACACTGGGTGCGGTCATTGTTGCATGTGTCATAACAGATGTCATGGAGGTCGCAGCATCTTGTAAATCCAGCAAAGTTGCTTGTGTCAAGCTGAAGTAAAAATTAATTGTTAAGAAATTCTCAGATTGTATCAGGATCCAGAATAGGGTGGGAATAGTACATACAATTAGAAAATCTTGGTATTGGAAACTTTTGATATTATGATATCACTATCTCAGATGCCATTATTATGAGTCACAAAGTCTTACTTTTCTGTGTTTTATTTGTTTCCTAGTCTACAGTCATTCAAGTCTTGGTCTCTGCTTTTCAAACAAGGGTCTCGGTGTCTTGCCCGGGCAAGTCTAAATTTTAACATTTGTAACCTCTTACATTCAGTACCAGAAAGAAGCAGGTAATAATTTTTTTCCAAATTGGACAAATTAATGACAATTTATTTATCTTCATCTACATCTACATCTACATCTACATCTACATCTACATCTACATTTATGAAGTTGGTAAAATCCTTAAGACATCGCACCAACTAAATTATAAAAGTTACCATCATTACCATGGCAACACACTAGTAAACCGGCTTTTAAATAAATGTTTGACCAGCCTTGAGATATCATTTTTTTTTTTTGTATGTGAATTTATCCGTTCATGTAACAATTCCAAGAGACTACAGGGGAACTTTCTGTACAGTAATTCCATTAGTCGTGAGGCATGTAGAGGATTTGCATTGTCTTTTTATTAGTTTGTCAGAATGAGTAAAATGATCTAAAAAGTGAGGTGTGCTTACATGTACTTGTGCCCCCATATTTCCCTCTATGAAATGTGCCTGCAGGGAATCGTTGGATGGTAATTGTACTCATCATCCTGGACTGGATGTTCGTTATGAGTACAACTACAGATAACCATGATTCCCTGCAGAGGCATCTCATAGAAGGAAAGGCCATTTTCAATCTAGTTTACAGAAATGTTTGACATGCAATTTACACTTAGTACAAAATAGCTGTTTAAAATGGTGGATGCTATTGTGGATTACAAAATATATGAACTTGAAAAAATTGAGTTCTATTCTCAAGATTCGCCATCTGTGATGAATAGCTCCTTTGAAGAAGTTTTAAATGCACAGTCTGATAATATTCAATCTCGTTCCCAGAGCCCACGTGTCTTTTGGTTGGCACTGACCAAAAGACACATGGGCTCTGGGAACGAGATTGCCATGTTATAAACCAAGGCATGCATGCGCCGTGAAACTGAAACTCCTAAAATCTTGGAGTCTGGAAATTGATTATTCCAGAGCTCCTTGTCTGGGCGCTGACCAAAAGACACGTGGGCTCTGGGAACTAGATTGGATAATATTAATATCTACCTTGATTCCCATGGAGCCACATCCATCACTTGACGGCTTGTGTTTTGGATTAGTAAGAGGTTTATACCCTAGAAGCAGAATAGAATTGTTAAAAACAAAGCCAATTCTGGCAGAGAGGTTTGAGTCTTGTTGTATTGCCTAGTTACCAGTGTCTCCAGAGGCCCGAGCTGATCAATCACTTTCATTGGGGACTAACAAAAGGCAATATTTCCCTAAGAAAAAAACAGTTCCCAAAAGATAGATATTCTATTGTTGGGAATAAAATGTAATACCAATCTGGCCTGTACGATGTCATGTGAGCAATTCGCTGTAATACATGATAGTTAGTCTGCAGCAATTAACAGAAACCACACATTTATAAAGAAGTGTTGATATCTTGTCTTGTGCTATATTAGACATTAAGTTACATTTTAGGGTCTAAAAGGTAAATTTAGCAATGTGGAACACGATGTTTTATAAGTTAATTATTTTTCTTGGGGCATCATAAATTGCAGGTGAACAAATAATCATTAAGGTGACCAATCACAGTCCACCAAGTCATCTGATTAAAATACAAGCTGCTGTGAAAAAAATACATTACAGCAGACTTGTTTGGTTAGTTGTTTTGCTCGTTCATTACTTTGATCCGAAAAAAGTCGAAGTAATTTATAAAATCACAGCTGTGCTGAATTTAAAATATCTTAGTTATTTTTTAGGGTGGCATGTTGGCATCTTATAACGTTCAACTCGATAAGTTCGTAAACTTATTAGCCCAAAGAAAACTAGAGATAAATCACAAATCCACTGAGTCAAAATATCAAATTAATTAAGTTACACGGGGAAATTTGGAGATCGTTAATCAACCAAATCACTCGTTCGTCTATTTGTTTAACAGACGAAAGCCGCAAGCCCAACTCGGGTTTATATTGTAAGCACTTCATACTTTGTAGTTCCTGTATTTTAAAAACAGGAAGAATTATGACATACGAGTCCCCAAATCTAACCTTAAAACTCCACAAGTACTTAATATGTTGATAAGCAGGCTATTTACAAAGAAATCGTTGAAGAATCGATCGGTGAATACGTAAGCTTACCTTTCGGACATCGAAAAACACAATTATCTCCACCGGCCAATTGCGAGAGAATTTTCGCTAAATCCGCTAAACTGCCGCTGTCTGATGCTGCTACTACGGCTTCCAATACGTAACCAATAAATAGAAAAGAGAAGATTTTCCAATGAACCATGTTAACAAGCGTTCTCCACGCGACTTCGCCGACACTGCTGTAAACTAAACGCATGTTAAATTCTAGTACCGTTCACTCGTTCACCCCAGGGGAGGAGGGTAGGGGTTTGATCGCTGGCGCATTTTATTCAAATTTTGTTTTTATTGCATTTTTTTTTTAAACAAAACAAAAATATACTTGTTAGTTGTGTTTCCTTTCATCTTTCGTTCAGCGAGTAAATCTGGATTTTGAATGTGCATACAATATTTGATGTTCCATTAATCTTCAGATATTTGTCGTAATAAACATTTCTGAATGAGACGAGCCCGGAAAACAGCATTTTGATGCGGAAAAGTCACGTTTCTGTTTTATTTACTCCGAAGCATTTCAGTCAGTTCACTTCCGTGCAAATTATTTTGATTACTGCAATTTCACCTCCTGGGTGTTTTTTGATTATTAAGCTTAGCTGATATTGCTTTGAGAAGCTTTAAAACGTGAAATATTTTTGGAACCCCGCGTAATTTTGTGAGGGGTGAGTGAGGGGTGAGTGAGGGGTATTCCCCTACGTACGGTGAGGTCTAAATTGAAAGATGATGCAATCGAACTTGTCGCGTTCTGATTGGTTCTCGTGATATAAACTATTGTTGTGAGATTGTTGTGCACGAAGGCTGCACGAAGTTGCACCACCAACGCTAAATTTGCGAAGCTGGTGAAATTGTGCCGGTACAAAAGAGACAGTTTGACGTTAAGCGAGCATTTCTACATGCTACAAACTACAGATGAAGACAAGAAAAATTCCGTGATCAAACGGTCGATACAGTTTGAATTCAAGCTTATTTCTGTGTTTTTAACCCACCTTCGCGAGCAAAATGTGTGGGATGTTGGCTAAAGATTTCCACAAACTTATGAAAAACATCGCTAGTTTTTCCAACAATCAAGCAAACGTTGCCCAGTACGAGGAAAATTTGGATGAATTCAAGGTGGAAATCACTCCGAATGACGGCCTTTACTGCGGGGGAAAGTTCGAATTCGAAGTAAGACTCCAAGACTATCCGCAGAAAGCCCCGACTGTCACATGTAGCACGCAGATATACCATCCCAACATCGACGAAAACGGTGAAATTTGCTTGAATTTGTTCAGCGAGTGGGCTGAAACGAACACTCTAGAAGACTGTATCCAGGGACTGTTGTTCCTGTTGTACAATCCAAATCTAGAGGACCCTCTGAGTCCCTGGTTCGATCCCGAATTTGACACAGATTTGGAAGTTTTCGCTGAGAATGTCCGGTTGTCTTTGGAGGGAGGGGTTGTGGAGGGCAACCAGTTTGAAAGGAATCTTGTGGTCGAAGATAGTGTCACTGGGGAAAACGCGAGCAACTTTCAATCTGAAGAAAGACAACAAACTAAAAATGGTGAATGTGAGGATGATGGAGGAATAAACAAAATTCATGATCAAGTGGTGGAAGGAAAGATAACTGATGGAAGCGAGGATCATGATAAGGTCAATACGACCACCGCTGTCACTGACACGACGGGGATTCCTGAAGCTTTAAGTGTATCTACAAAATTTGAAGAGACACTTCATTTCATTTCAGGAAAAGTTAGTCCACATAGAACTGAAGACGAAATTATTGTGACAAAGGAAAATCAATAGTATTAAGTTTATTACAAAAAAATTAAGTGCATCGACGGAATGGGAGACTAATCAGTGTAACGAACAATTTAGAACTTTCGATCAATTCGTTGCAAAAAAAAAAAAAAAAAGAAAAGAAAAAAATTGGAAATTTACAAACAACTTGCCAGTCAAGGATCTATTAAAACTTGGTTATTTAAGATACTGTTGTCAATGAAAGCAATGTTAAACGCACGATACTGTAAAAAAACGTAATTAAACCTACAGGTATGCTATAACCTATCAACAGAGATGTAAATACAAACAAGTTTAATGAAATTTAATGTTATTAAACAAATTCAATAGTCGACTATTGTCATGGGTTTGTCTTATCGAATTTAAAGGTTTCCTTGTTCAGTTGTGAAGCCCATGTGACTTCTTGCGGTATTTATCTTGAAATTCCTGCAGTCAAACTGTACAGACTTGTTTTGGTAATGTGTGCAAGCCACGAGCAATCATCTCAAGGAGCAATGCTGTGTAAGAGAGAGAGAGACTGCACAACAGAGAGGGGGCCAGAACTGGACTATGGAACTCCCCTAACTTATCCTACATGCTTGTGTCATTTATTTCAGGCTTACTCTCTACCAGTTCTGATTTCTCACCTACTGGGTATTTGGTTGGTCTGCAATGGCTAAATGGGAGGTCTTGGTTGCTCCATTCTAATAAATATATCACACCCGACTATCATCTGCTCTAAAATCCCAGTAAACAGCCAGTTGTCTTAATGTTTAAAACATGAATTACACGTGAAGACTGGGAATGACTCTTCACCAATGAACTGGGGCACACAGAGACACTGTGAGTGTGAGGTGTCAGAGGATACATCAAGGGCAATTCAGATCTTGTTGATGTGAAGGCAAACAAACCAAACAGACCATTGTTCACACATGTACAGATGTTAGACCTTTCTTTCTCAAGGGCTTAGTAATTTATTAATAAGGACTTTTCATGGTAGGTAAGGTAAGGTAAAGTCTGCAGGCGAGCCAAGTGGCCCATCAGGCCGGAGCTTATCTCGGTTTCTGTAGCATGAAGCGACTAGGAGTATTTCTACTCCTCCCTGGATAGGATGCTAGTCCATCGCAGGGTTACCCCCAGCATTAAGTTCGCCGGTACCCATTTATACACCTGGGTGAGAGTAAAGTGTCTTGCCCAAGAACACAACTCAATGTCCCCGGCCAGGGCTCGAACCCGAACCACTCGATCCAGAGACGAGCACACTAACCATGAGGCCACCACGCCTCCCACAGAGAATAAATTGTTCTTTTTTAAAAGAATAGATCATGCAGATCACAATTCAAGGCCGCTCCCCAATCAATACCCCATTCTTTTAAAAAAGAACAATTAGTTTATTAACACTTATATTTTTCCATTTTAATACATTCTTTTTATAGTCCCGCCTAGTTTTGTATATATTTGTAGTTGTTATCTTTTCCATTTTTTATCCATCGAAGGCTGTAGTCTGACTGTGTAAATACACTAAGCTGGCTCAAGTCTTCAAGGATTTGATTTTGAGTTTAAAAAAATTCTCTTTCAAGACAATTTTTTTGTGTACATGCCGACAGGTGATGTGAAATGAAAGTTCATCAGCAAGAGGGCATTGCTTTGACATACTGCCAAATTCTTAAGCTAACATCAAAAGAAATGTATGGCTTTCATAAAGCAATCATTTAACTTTGAACTTGCTGTTGAAAGGGTTAGTAACCTAAATTCAGTGTCTAGTAAAACCCAGTAACCTGAATGCAGTGTCTAGTAAAATAACTCCATAAAACGAAAACCAAAAGCTGTTTATCTTCAAGGAAATGCATACACCTTTTTAGCTCTGTGTGAGTGCATTACCGAGACTGAATACTGGTTGTTGTTTTTGCACAGAAACAAGGGAGCTTGGTTTATTAACATTATTCTAAACCAATACAGAGTGCAGTGTAGATACTTAATCCCATGATACAATACCTCCATTTGGCGTGGAAATATGCACAGATATTTGCCTGTGGACATTCTCAGTCTCTGTTCCCCAAAGCTCAAAGTTCTAAGCAAAGTTTTCCTTGAGCTATGCCCTTGGAAAACTGTTCGCCTCTCAGAACAGATGATGTCTAAGGGCAAATATCCAAGCATATTTGTAAGCCAAATGAGGCTACTGTGTTCATCTTTCAAATATATATATATTATTTTCGCATTTTAGAAAATTGGGGCAGTATTTAGTCACATGATGCGTTTAGACCAAACGTGTGCAAGCGAAAATATTTGATGGGTTATGACTAATATTATGGACTCAGTAGACCATAAATGCATTTAACCTAGTATTCTTTTTCTCACAGTGAATCAGGTTTACAAGTTTAGGGTTGGAACTCTCTACTCTGAATAGTTATGCTTAAATATAATTACCTTAATCTTATTCTGCTAAATCAACGATATTTTTCCCATGGTGAAACAACAAAATTGTATAGGCTGTAAATCTAATTCTCCATCTTACAACACGGATGCATTGATCATCATTACAAAAACTTTACTTCATCCAACATTTGTTATAAACTGTGTAACATACCTCAGTCTATAAAATGAAGACTATAGTTGTTAAGATTTTGCATCCTTGGAAGAAAAATTAGGATAATGCAAGTACATTCATGTACCAAGTATAAAATTAACGAAAGTTCTAACGTTGAAGCAAAACAGATTATTTCTCTGACAATATTATCATAAATACACTTCTGACATACAAAAATAGATGACAAAAATAATAAATTGTTCTAAGTAAAACAAAGGCCCAATCTATTATCTGATGCCAAGTTTATAGCTAGGAGACTGTAGATCCAAATGCCAAGTTTGTCTTTCACTAACAGCCCATTTCCGAGTTGACCTGAGCCTCTCTATCAAAGTGAGGCCTAGTGCACAACCATTCATATGAAAATCAGTTTAATTTGCATGTGAATGAAATCTCTTTTTCATATTTATGAAAGAATGGGCACCAAGACTCGCTTTGAGAAAAAGGCTTACAAATAAGGTAATTTGGAAGTGGCCTATTAATTTTGTCCTTAAGATGTGTTTCAAGACCAATTTTGCCCCATAATGCTATTCATCTAAACATGGAATTTATATCTAGATGAGTTATCATTCGTCCCTAGTATAAATTTGGCAAATTTCAGGTCAGTTCTCTCATATGAGCCTTAATATTAAGATGTCATTGACCACTAAAGCATGAATGCTGGATAAGCACACCATCTAAACACTTTTTGAATAAGAGATACAAGAATTTATCCACAACATTCTTTCATGCACCTGCTTAGTACATGTATTACATCATTCTGTATAATTATTTTTCCAACTACTCTAATAAACATCAGGGCTTTAAACTGACTTGATTTCTAGCTTGCCCTTTGGACAAACTGACCTCAAATTATGCTCGCCCTTCAGAAAAAGCCCCCCTCCCCCCCCCCCCCCCTCAAATTTTGTTTTCCCAGGGCAAGACTTAATTTACTTTTTTCATTATTTAGTTTGCAGATGACTTGCCTGGGCCCTTCCCTTTTGGGCAAGTGAGAATGAAAAGATACTTGCCCGGCAGGAAAATCTACTTGCTCCAGATGACTCGACAGCACTTTTTTGTGCCCTGATGATGAGTTTTAAAATTTAATGCAATACAGCAACGAAATTTTAAGCAAAACTACTCTTACCGGTACAATTGTCTCTCCTTCCCCTCCTCAATATCTTGTCTGCTATTTAATGGATCTAACATAGCTAGAAAAGTATTTTAATCTAATTGGTAACGAACTCTTGTTCCTACCCCTTAAATTTCTTATAACAGATCCCAGCGAAAAACTGATCAAAAAACGCCTTGTTACTGAGGTCTACTTTTATATTCACGTACATGTACAAGATATGTGGCCTGGTGTGCCTACTGGCATGAAGAGAACTGATGATGATCACCATGACAGTGACAATGATAATGACAATGATGGTGACAATTATATATAGCTTAATGAGCAGACCAAGCATGAGGTCAAGATAACTGGATATTGGCCAAGTTCCTTTTTCTGCGTGTTAATGGACCTAGACGGTGTCAAAGTTCATAAACACCCCCCAAAAAAGAATGAGGCCAATATCCAGCCATCTTAACCGAACAAGCTTGGTCAATAAAGGATTTACCATATGGAAAAAGAACACTTGTCTACTTGTCGGGTAATCCTGAGCAGGCAAGATGGCACTATCTTAGCCAATCACAATGCAGGATTTAGTTCATCTTGCCCTCTCATGGAGCGAGGAATTATAATAAAATGACATATAGATACATGTACTGTATCGAGCTGTTATGACACTTCCACACTTACATGTATCTTAAAACATTTCTGATTCATTAGCACAATAAAATATTGTTGTTGTTGTTGTCTGATTAACAATTGAAGGGGTGCATGGAAAATGACCCTAAGTGACATCTGATAGACTGCAAGATTCTCCTAGCAAATTGCTTTTCACTTCCTCGTATAGAAAAGGAGAATTTGACATGAGATCAAGAGTCATTTAGGGCTTCTTTCCATGCACCCCTTCAATTAAACTACAAGCCCAAGTTTACCATAAGCAAATAGTAGTCTTATTGTCCCATTAGACACCTAAAATTAAGAATAATTTTCAGTTTCAAGAGCATGAGTGCATGTTATCTATCAGTGAATAGAAAACGAAGACAGAACTAGCCAGATTTGAAGATTTCCAATCGAACATGACTGAGGGGCTACTAATTAAAGAAAGTTTTAATTGACATACTGGAATTCCACTATTAAAAAGATGTGTCTAAGAGTTTTTTCTTCGTGCAAAGGAAGGAAAGTTTTGGCACAAAACAAACATTTTTTTATCCCTAATCTATCTAGATGAATAACTATTTAATATAATATTGTTCTAACACTGTATGTGAATCCACATGATTTGTACTCTGCTGCGAAAAGGAGATGCACGTGTCTAATTACCAGGCAAAAGGACACTATTCCCAACACTGGCAATTTCCATTCTATTGTTTCTTTCTCAAACATATGTTGTTTGTGTTGCTGGCAACATTGATTCCTCTTGCCACTGCTCCTCGTTATCAGTATCGGAAAAGTTATCTTCTTCATGGTTAATGCTGCCTATTTCCTCTCGGTCAAATGAATCCATGGAGCGACTCTTTTTATGCAGTGATTTGACTGCTCCAGGTCTCCTTGGAAGTGATGCACTTGATGATGGAGCGATAGAATCAACCTCTGAAAATGTGACACGAACCTACAACCATCCATAAACAACAAAATGAGTGATTACAAGTGAATATATGAAATACCATATATTTGAACTGCGGGGAAAGATATGAAGACATGATTGATCATCGCAGTTATACACACAACCTAAGCAGTTGTGAAATTAAAGCCTGAAAAAAGTAACCCTAATCTATCAAGGGTTAATTTTTAGGGTTAAGAAAAAAATGTTTCGGATTTTTTTTTTTTTTTTTTCCCAGGCTTTAATTTCACAACTGCTTAAGTTGTGTGTAAAGCTGTGATGATCAATCATGTCTTCAAAATGAGTGATTGGCATGAAGTGTTTAATAACCAATGAATGACTCTAATATAATCATTACAAGTACCATTCAGTTCTCACCATAACCAGACCTAGCTATCAACGACATCAATCACATGAATGAAAGCAATGAGTAACACATAGGTAATCGATGGGTAATCAGTTGTCTGATTAGTCATTGATCATTGCTGCTGATCAATGAGTAATCAACGAAGAATCAATGGGCCACAGAATTTTCAGTCATCAAGCAGTCATTGATTGCACTGATCAGTCATTGACGACATTGGCCATATAATCCCCATGGTGTGGCGCATTTCGTGTTTCATGTTGATGGCCTATACATTGTTACAACAGACAGGATATGGGTCTTGGATTCCTATAAATGCAGGTACAGTAATACCCCATGTGTAAGAACCTTCATTTATTAACAATACAGTGTTGTTTCTGTAACAAGAGTTGTAAAATGTTTATCCTTATTTAACTGTAGCCCATGTATAAGAACCTGTTTAATCTTGCGTGGCTAAACAGGTTCTTATATTTCTGGGTATTAAAACTGCAAATTTCTGCCAGCAGACTCTTAAACCACTAAGTTCTTACATGCAGGTTTTTACTGTACTTTCCCTGTTTAACCCTGCAAGTGCAAAATATTCCTCTTGACCCATTATTATTGTCACCAGCCATTCACATAGTTACATGTACCACAGATCTGGCTATGACAGGAAACTAACTAAAGTCAGATATGGTGACGAAAAATGCTGGATAATCGTAACATAATATTATTTATGTGTAATCAATACGTAATTAATGGGTAATCAATAGGTAATTGATGAGCAATCATAGTATCTGCCAACAAATGATCAATAACATCGATGACATCGAATAGGCCAAAAAAGTTTTGGTCATCAATTGGTCAATGATTACTCGCTGATCATTAGCAATTATCAAAGACCACTCAGTTTATTACTCAATGAATGATGTCATTGATCACTAATTAGTAAAGTCTGCCCATAAACACCTCTCTAGCACAATTTCTTTTGACCCTTCACCCCTTAAGGCGAATGGCAGTTTTTCCTAAATCAGCAAATAAAGGCTCTTTGCCTGTGTACAATATACTATTTGAAAGCCGCTGATCAGCTTATTTAGGAACTGACATCCGCAGTTATGAAAGAGGTAGTCATTTTCAGAGAAACTGTTTTAAAATGTGAAACTGAAAAGCTTCCAACACGTATCAATTCTCAAATATCATACATGTAGGTATGCCCCTGAACTATAACTTGTTTAGCAGGTCTTGATGTGAAACAAGTCTTGCATTCCATGTGCATCTCAAAAAAGAAATTGGAAAACAATGGGGGTGGTCAACCATGCCTTAGGTAGGAGGGGGTCACAATTTTATGCCTTCAATGAGCAGATCTTTACAAGGCAATTTTCGTGGTAAAAATTCATAGAAATCTCTCGAATATTCACAAAGTTTAATGATGTTGTGTGCCAAATGGCACTCTTAGGGAGTAAAGGGTTCAACCAAAGAAGACAAAGACAGTTCTTTGGTTCTAGGTTTTTGATGGCCTCAATGCATCTACAGTACACATAGCAAGGTTTTGTTCACATACCTATGGGAGGCATAATAAACACATGGAAGCTCCTTGGAATCTTACCTTAAAATCTCTGTTGTAAATCTTTTCCTTGGCATCCTTGTGTGCCTTGTCAAGATCATCCTTGCCAATATCAAAAAAGTATAAATCAGAATCAAGCTTTACAACTTTAAGGGTTGGCTCATCCTCAAAGAGTTGCACTACGGTAGCTTGTTGACTTATAAAGAATGTGTTAAACCAAAACTGGAACATTCTCTCCTGTTCAAAAGAAAAAAAGTAACATAAGAAAGAGAACAGTGATTGAAGAATATATCACAAGTCATTTAGTGACATAATGTAACTAGGACAACGATAAAAGCAGCCAATAACATGTGGTTAACTGTTATAATAAATAAAGGGCAGTATACTACATAGCAAGCAGTGAGGTTAAATTATCAATGTCCTTACATATAACTATTATAGATTTGCTTTTTATCACAGTTTTACTTGTAGATAGTCTCCTCAATAATAGTGGTGAGCAGCCACTAGTATTTAATCAACACTTTTAAATGAATAAAGTTTTTATCAAAAAAATAATAGCAAACTTTATTGAGCACTTTTCATACAAACTTGAATCTTACATGTATCTGGTAAAAAATTCAGAAATTCTGTTGTTCCTTAAGTTTTCGGTAATTATAATAGTAATAATAATATCAAAATAATAATAATAATAATAATGATTTATTATCATCATCGTCATATCATATATGTCATGATATCATGGTTACTACAACTAATGCTAATACTACTACTACTACTACTTTTTTTTTATTATTATTATTATTATTATCACTATTATTATTATTATTATTATTATTATTATTATTATTATTTATACACATTGTTACGAGTATCATTGTAGAGCAGGGTTGTTTCCAGACAAAACTCAGGATCGCTGGTAACAGCAACAAACTAATTTATTTCCGTAAGGTAACTTCACGAATTTACAGCACTAAGCTTCTTCAAATATTGAATCAATCTCTCATACAAAAGAACCTCTCGCTCTAATATACATGAGGCTTAAAGTTCTAGAGACTTCTATTTGGAACTAAATTAAGTAGTTTGACACAGTTTCTAATCTGAGTAATGACATAAGGATTAGAATGTTCTGGAATGTTCTTATACAAATTGGTCACAGCTGAATGACTTCCGGATCTAGATTGTTCTAGAACTAGACTTAGACAATTTTTCATAACACACATACAGTATCATGATAATAGGTTCTTTTTCTTCCTAAATGTAATGGTTAGCCAAAATCACACTATTTTCTTTGTCTTTTTTAACTGTTTGATTAAAGTACCATACATCATTGTGTACAAGTTATTGTCATATATTATTTGACCTCTAAATTGCAAGAGGAAAAAGTTGCAAAACTTCTAGGAGTGGTTAAGTATGTCTTGTATAAGATGAAGGTACATGTATGTATAATTCACACTAACAATAGACAGATACAAAATTGCCAATATCTGAGGATGTAATGGCATTTTGTGGCACATGGCACTGTCGGGAGTGAGAGGGTTACCTTTTTGAACATGTCCTTGTTGAAAAATTCTACCCTGATATCACCACAAATTGGAATTGGTTGGCTTGGCTCAAATGCTAACCCTTTATTAGATTTCTTTCCCTGAAAATAAAAGAAAGAAAACCTTACACTTCTACATGAATGTTAAATAACAGGCAAAGAAGTAATTAGTCAAGAAAGGTTTATCAAGACACTCTATCACAATATACACATTGTGTGGTTCCAGAAAATATCCATTCTCCCCCCCCCCCCCCCCAACAAAGGGTTTTTTCCAATTTGACCCCCCACCCCCTGGAACTGCCATAACTTTTCTACTTGGGCCCCCCCTACCCCGCAGAAATTCTGTATCTATAAAAAAAACAAGACTTAACTCATTAATTGTAACAAAATTTGGCCGCAGCTGTTTATAGTTACATTGTAGACAAAGATGTACTTTTTCACGGTAGACTGCAGACGTGGTGCGTTCCTTCATGTCATGTCAAAATGTTTGAACCGGTGTTTAAACTAATAAACAATTGACTTAGAAGCGCTTCACTCCCAAATGGCATAGCAGCTGACTTTTTCTTCATTAAAGGAAGTTTTCATATAAAAATCTCAGAACGTACATAAAGCTCTTTCAAATAACCGAGTCAAAGTTTTAATTTATATGGTCAAAAAAACATATCGAATTACTTTACACATGCAATAAAGTCATCACGCAACATTTTTTCAAAAGAGCTGTTTCCCAAATGTCGCTTTATTTTTTCTTTCACCAAAGGAATACATCAATTAAGTCATACACTTTGTCTCTGTAGTTTGCAAATGATCGCAAATTCATTTTATGCATTAGATTTTTGAATTGTCAAACATTTCATACGTGAAACACTCATTGTTCAGTCGGTCTATAAATGACCGAATGAAATCTCAGCTACCGCTCCAATTACAATGCTCCTCGCTGTCCACGCTTACATATAGTTCAAGACAAATGGCTTTGAATCGACTTTGCTCACTTAAAGCAAACTATTAACTACACAAATAACGATGAAAATATGTGATAACCTAGTTATGGCAAGTACAAAACAGGGAATAATTTTGTACGAACATCACACAAAATAAACAAAGTACGAATCGCATTTAATTGACGGCATGATTAATGCTGGAAAAAGCATCTGAAATGCATTTAAGCTAAATACAGCACGATCTTCAAAGTATAAAATATCATCAACTTCATTGTTCATGTATCGCTGCATCTCCTCGTCGGCATTTTGTTGAACTTGACGTCCAACAAACGCGATACTCAGGATTGCTGTCTGTCGTACAACTTCGGAAGAAAAATGGAAAATATATGACAAAGAATCTAACATTTTATTTCTCAACGGACGGAATATTTCTGTTGGTTTGGTTACCTGAATCAATTGGGAAAGTACGGTAGTGTTCATTCAATCGCATTTCAGACCCACTGGAAAGAAAACTCCTGGAGTAGCCCCCCTCCCTTTCGGGGTATGGATACTGTATTTTCTGGAACCACACATTTTACATACTAGATTACATGTAGCAACATTCATGGTGACTTTCTTCATTCCCATTACTTGTATTCTTTAAAGTGCACAGTGAATTGGTACATAACTTATCAGGAGAAACTAGAGGCTTATCAATTTGTGGGCCCTACCTCATCAACTTTGGATTGGTACAACTTAACTTTCTGCTGCCAAATAATGTAATATGGATCTGAAAGCAAAACAGTGCGTTACCAGTGAATAAACAATGGAAAAGATTAAATCTGTATATGAGCCAAGCAGCCCATCAGGAAGGCACTTATCTCCAGTTTCAATAGCATGAAGCGATTAGGAGAATTTCTAATTCCCCCTGGATGGGATGCTAGTCCATCACAGGGTTACCCCCAGCATTAAATTTGCCGGTAACCATTTATACGTCTGGGTAGAAAGAGACACTGTGAAAGTAAAGTGTCTTGCCCAAGTTGAAGAACACAACACAATGTCCCCAGCCAGGACTCAAACCTGGACTACTCAATCCAGAGGTGAGCACACAAACCATGAGGCCACTGCACCATACAATGTACATACCATTAATAAAAAGCTGATTGTGCCTCTGAATTATAACCAGAACTACAAAGTACTTACTGAGAGTGGAGTTTTGGAACATGGACTCGGAGAGCATCTCAAAGCGCTTGAGTAGTACCATGGTACGAGTGTAATATAACTCATGTCTTAGCACGTGATTGTAGTACAGAACATATCTCCGCTGACTGGGAATTGTAACACCTTTAGCATTTCTCGTTCTTGCATCTCCGTAATACTTCAATGCATCCTTACTCTCCTTAAAGTGATGATTATGAAGTAGATAGGCGCAAATCATTACTCCTGTTCTTCCCTATGGAAGTTAAATAAAAACAATAAATGGTATTTTGTGATATCTATGCAGAGTTTGCATAACACACAAATCATACATATATATGCAAAAACAATCTTACTCCAGAGGCCTTAATCCAAGAAAAGGAAAGATTGATTAGAGAAGCTTGTTAATAAGCACATGATGGATTCAACATGGTAGACAAATTAGATCAGTACCAGACTTCCTCTCTCTATCATGTGAGAATTTTACAATGTAGTTCTAAGCCTTCAGATAAAAAATGGCACCAAAAAGGACTTATTTTGTCAGACAGTTAATTTATGAGGATGCTTGAAAATTGTACAGGACCCCTAAAATTTTGAAACCATGGGACCCAGGATGCTTGTTTTCAAAAACTTAGTGCGAACACTGGATATATTTGGGATACTACAGAGTGTATTTCAAGAAAACTACTGGCAAGAAAATAGCCTGGTCTTTTGAGACCCTGAGATACCTCTTCACAGCTGAATATCTGTTTACTTAGGGTAAAAGGAGACCTGAATCAATATAACCTGTGCAATGATAGATTAGTTGTGCATGTACGGTATTTTTACCTTGCCAGCTTTACAGTGGATAAAAGCTACATTCTTCTCATCTTCACTCAGAAATTTATCCACATCATCACAGAAGGGCTCGATCAGCTCAAATGGAGGTGCATTGTGGTCATCAAAAGGATATGTAGCAACTGAGCAAAATGGACAAAAGTACCAGTAAATGTAGGGCTCCAAAAGAAAAACTTGAATTTCAGCTTGCCCTTAGGACAAGTACAGTGTATCTCTCAAACATTGTTTGCCCTGGGCCAGTCTAAGTTTGCTCTTTCAATGATTAAGTTGGCAGACAACTTGCCTGATCCCTTGACAATCGGGCAAGTTAGAAAAGGGACTTGCCCAGAAGGAGAATCTACTTGTCCTAGATGACTGGACAGCACTTTTTTCGAGCCTTGAAATTCTAAGCTAGTGATATGCTTCAAAATCAAACATGGTTACCAGACATTAGATTTTAAAATTCCCTGAATTTTACCTTACCAAAATGAAACACAAAATGCCAGAAACACTCTCCCCCTTACAGATGTCTTCTCTACCCACTGATCTAACACTGATACTATTTTTAAAAAAATTGCCTTCATCACTGAGGAAAAAGGCAATGTTGAGATACCAGCCACCTGAAAAGTTCTTTCCAGCTTTCAATGGTATCAAAACAGTGGTGGTGTATAATTTCAATTTCCCCGACTTTTCTACAAAATGTCAATTTTCCACTCACACTTTGCTTCAAAGAAAAATTTCAAGTTGAAATGATCATTTAAAATACAGGTATATACACCATTTTGATGACAACAGCATTGACAATAACAGCCTCACCTCTGTTGTTAAACTTGGCAGGATCATAATGTCTTTCTGAACACCTGAACATACACAAAACAAAAAGATGAGACTAAGGTGTCAATATGCACTGCTTACACCACGCAGGAACCTCATCTGCTCTCAAGTCATTGATTCAAACAGGCCACTTGGTGCAAAAACATCTCTACTGCACCCATGTATGCTATGAATTCATGTATTTTTTTCAATACTAAACTAACTTGATAACTCCTTGCATGGTGCCCTGTTAGCAGGGTTATGCATGCCATCTGGGTTAATTTCAAATAATTATTTGAATCATGTCACGGTTTCAGAAGTTGAGATACATGTGTATGCAAACCAAACAAAAGAAAATCATTAAATTATATATGTAGTAGAAGTAGTTTATTCAACTCTCTGGCAGTCTTAGACTGAATTAATGAGCTAGGTTTATAAGAAATAATATTAAATAAATCTAACTAATCTAATTATACAAACGATTAACTAATTGAGACATTTGTATGTAAAAATTCCTCAGCAGAGTCAGCTCTCCTCGTTCTACAAAAATAGTAAGTTTTTAAACAAGTATAATTGTACATGTAAATTGTAATGACAACTACCAACAATGGGTTTTGGTACATGTAGTAAGTGAAACAGAGGAGGATCACTCTGCTTCATGTTACTCATATACTTAAAACAGATGCTCTTTCTCCTATCAACCAGTATTGTTAATTTAGCCAGCTGGAGGGTCTCTGAGTAAGTCTCAGCCGCTGGGAAAATTATTTTAAGTGCTCTTTTTTGGACTGTTATATGAACAGAACTTGAAATGTGGCTAAATGTTTAAACCAAGAATTCAACTTGCTCAAATTACATTGTGGTTACTTACAAGTTGTATATTTTGTAGTGGTCTTTATGTCTTGTCTCTAAAAACCTGCAAACAAAGAAATCCATTTGTTACACGACTGTAATACGACACAAGTGTTTTACTGTAAAATATGTCACTCATAAAATTCATATGAAACTACAGTACATCTGGGGCCCTGAGTGACATATTTTCCATATCCACATTGTATCTTGACCTCACACCTGGTCAATACATCAGATTTATTGCTCACTTGTGTTAACATCCACTATAGAATGGCATTCAGAAAAAAAGTGTTCTGAGAGAAATGTTCAGAGAGTGAATGGTCAAATGGTACCCAGGGACAGATCTAGGATTTCTCAAGGGAGGTGGCTGGTACCTTGGGATTGTAGAATCAATTGGGCATCTTTCCCAAATGTTGCAATTTGAGAATTGAGACCTATTTGAAAACTGTTATACCGGAAATAACTTACCAAAGCCACAAAATAGAAATTACAATAAGGTACCAGTCCAGAGTATTTGCCTATATTTCTACCATAATATTCACAATCTTTTTCATTTTTTTTCTCCAAAAGGGGGGTGGCTAGCCACTCAATCCACCCACCCTAAATCCGTCCCTGGGTTCTACTCTATACATTACCTTAGAACTTCTTCTATGTGGTTTCTGTACACGCCTTCAAGATTGTCTGAAGGGAAGCCCATTGCCACTATGTTGGGTTTAATATCTTTGAAAAGTGCAAGTTAAAGAAAAGATTACGTAACTTATGTTCAACTGGCATGGAAAATATCCTTTTACAGTAACCCAGAGTTACAAGGAAAGCACACCACAAACATTGTGTATTTTTTCTAAATAAATCAGTCCACCAACTTATAGTGGTCTGTAAATGATAAGATAACTGCAAAGGAAATACATAAATTTCTACCAACAAAACCTAACACATCAACAGAGCTAATCATAGCAGGTTCAGGAAGTTTGTTACATTAGATTATATTAGTTATATGACTGTCACTCTCACAACCCTCAGTGTATCTCAGTGGTAGTAAGAGCATCCTGCCTGCGTTGCAGAAGGTCATATATAGTTTACCCATGTCAGAAGAACTCTAAAAACATTTTTCCAGGCGCTTCTTTCAACAAATGCCCAGTTCACATCGTTGTCTACCATGCTTATCATTTTTAATCAAAGCTCTCGTTGTGACCATTCTTGTGGGTGGCCAGCTCTTATCTTTGACTGTGAAGCCCAGTTTGGACAGTCACAAAAACTCAAAAAACCTCTTGTAAGTGACTGCTGGCATAAATGACCCCAGTCACCTTTTTGTAAATATCAGCTGGTCTTTTCCTTTGTTTTTCAACTCTGGTGAGTGACTAGCAAAGAATGTTTCTGATTAGTACATGTATAAGTTAACACTTTACACATAATATACAACTCCCTGACTATCCCAATTTAACAAATAGATTCCAAGTTCCTGTGTGTCTGCTCTGTAACTGATCATAAATGACATCAAAATGTGGTATGAACAAACAAGTGACACACAAGGTGATAGCCAAGTGTATCACTGATGTTCTTACCACATTTTGGCATATTCTGTGATTTGACAGTTTTTCAAATTCCCACAGTGGTTGCTTATGAGAACCTTGAAAGTATAACTTATCATCTACATGTAATCCTCGAGGTGACACACATAGCAAAGCTTAATAACTAAACGTTAATGGGCATTCCTTATAACAGGGTGCTGAAGGGGCAAAAACAAGCCTGACTAATATAAGATTTCCCCTTCATAACCACAAACTGACATTGCAGTGAATCACATGCCAGATAGCTCTCACATAAACTTATATTCTGGACGTATCTGAATTGCGTTGGAATCATTTTGTCCCTAGGTATTTTTCATATTCACTCAAACCTGGTGTATCACTCCCACATTGAAATTTAAGAGTTCAACATTAGAAAAAATAATGGAACACCAGATTAACTAATCAAGTCTTCACACAACATTAACAACCGTTATGCAAATATTGATTACGTTGTCACAGTGGAGTTTTACTTAGAAAGTTCTTTACCCTTAAAAGCTCCGCAACGGAAACCGGAAGCTTTAAGCTTAACCTTGGAAACAAAACAACTTGTTCAGCTTTGTTTCTAAGCCGTGAGCCAAAAAGGAAGACAGCCATAATGAATCACCGATGCAAAATCGTAAAACAAAACTTCTGAAAAGAATGACAGAACGCCAGCCATATAAACGTGACCTGGAAGATCTCGAGATGCAATCTGGTCACAAATGAACTGAAATGAGATTATCTTGCATAAAATGAGGAGACAGTTTGTATTTAAACAAAGATCGTGAATAAACTGGCGTAACATTGATATCAGCCTATATCTCAAACTGCGTCATTTAACGTTTAGTTTAATTTTCTGACAAAGCACGTACTTTTTACTTATTCCCCAATCGTTCAATCGTTTGGTTTAGTGAGCGCGCGAATGGAAGCAGTTGTTTATGCAATTATGTCCCGACTGTTAAAACTTAAGTACATAACATCGTCAAGGAAGTATAACTCATGCGAACAAGGATACATGTTAAATCTAGATCAAACCCATCTTCCTGAAACCGGCGTTTCTTCTTGCTGACAAGAGCTTTAAAATAAGACATCTCCTGTACGAAAGGTTTCAACACACTCCACGGGTGCCTCCAATCGAACGACTCACAAAATCTTTTCAAAAACTGACTTCTGTCCTTTACTTGTAGCTGTTTTTCCACAGACTCATAATCCAATAACTACTGTACGGATTCTTATGTCTGAAACTGCAAGATGCCCCCGCACACTACAGCAATAAAGCTAAATACCCAGTCACATTTTACGAGCAGTCCGCCATCTTTGCCACATGCCGAAGGTCTGTTGCCCAAATATGGTCGTAAAGGAGGAAACCTGGGTGGGAGAGTCCCGTAATCCCTCGAAACTACCCGCAAACTTGACAATTGAATCCCGAACCTGCAACTAACCGAGTGATATTTATAAAATGGTTAAAACTTCCCAGAAAGGATACAAGTAAGGTCGAGATCAAATCCGTTCTCAGTGAACCGAATTTTCTCTTTGCTGACGCGGCGTTTAACAAATTCGAAAATGAATCCCATCACCATCCTTATGACAGCAAATTGCTGAAAAATATAAAACAGAAATTGAAATGACATCCTTAGATCAAATATGTATTTTAACGTATTAGGAGACCCACGGGAGGAAAACAGCTGAAGGAAAACACAGCCTGAGGTGAGGTGGAGAACGGAAGTCCTTATCGGCTGGTGATATTGATAAGCGAGAACTCAAATCCCAAGGTAATTTAATCACCAATGAACCGTTGAACTTACTTATCGCGCAAACTGAAATTTACCAATCTGCTGAAGCTAGACATATTAGCAAAATAACTATTTAGTACACACCTTTGAAGTTGTCTTACATTCATTTGACTGATAGGAGCATTGCTTGAGAGATCAAGACCAGCTCCAGATGACATTAGGTTGCCACTCAACAGCGTATTGTATGATCAGGTTCTTAATACATCAGAATAATAAAAGAATTCCTTAATTATTTTGTCTTTGTTGTCGCAAAAGTAAGGAGTCACAGTCGAATGAACGCAGCGGACCAGCTAGTGTTTATAAGAATAAGGAGCCTGAACCAGCGTCGTTTCTATATATATTGATTTAACCTGTGTATACTTGCCTGTACATATACCTGGCCAACACACCTGTATATATAAATACTTTACTTTTCTTATTCCCGTCAGCGCTCTAGACGTGACGGGATTGGAAACTGAAAGCGCTTACTCATTCGAGAAAAATAGTAAGTCGGTCATGCATCTGATCTGAGCTGATACGCAGATATTTATGAGCAGTATCCATAAAAGGATAAGATTTTATACATGAATTGAAAACTGGGTCAGCATTCTTAAGGGGTTTTTCCCAGTGACAAATTAAAGTCCTTGCAACTTCGTCTTCCTTTCAGCGAATAAATGTCGAGATCGTTTTCTAAAAATAATTTGAGTCGTTTTTGGATCTATTTGATCGACTAATAGTTTTTGCATCGACCAAACTGTCAATCGATATTGAAAAATCATGCACGTGATATGGGCTGCAAATGATGCAGTTCCTAATTTTTCGCTTTTCGTTTGTTGCGAAGCATGCTCGTCCCCAGGATCACCTATCCTTCTTAGCCGGCGGAGACTTAGCTCGAATTGAAGAAAAGCTGGCTCTGAAGACATATCGTTTGATTGGCCAGATTCTTGGTCTAAGATTTGCACTAACTTAGCACTGTTTGCTTTCCCGGAATTATCCACTGGTTGGTATTTTACCAAGACTGTTCCATTTACATCACCTACCGACCTCAATAAATTTAAGCTATGGGAACTTTGGGGGAGACTTATAAAATCAGTTCTAGTATTCGTGTATTCGTGTATGTTGTAGCATACGAAACGTCAAGTTTAATCTACCATGTGAAACCTGTTTGTTATGTTTGTAACCGCTGTTTGTTTTCTCTTTCTCCTAGTATTCGTGTGTTTCGTTATGGACAGGAGCCCATTCCTGGTTATGAAGAATTTCATGGAAAATTCTAGTTCTCTCAGTAAGCCAGTTTCAAATTTTCTGAAGGTCCGTGGGCGCTGTCATAAAACAGTTTTATTCAGAAATCAACACGAGACATTTACGAAAAAGAAACCAGCTTGGAACTGATGAAAATGTAGCCAATGAAATCACGCGTCAGGAGCCCATCCATTATTTGTAGAGGTGGAGGGGGAGGGTTGGGAAATTTCCAAAAAGAAATTCCTGTACAGCAAAAAATGCTGAAAAAAAATAGTGCAAGGGGAGGAGTGAGAAAAAAAAGGAAACCAGCAAGCGCTTTATAATATAACCAGGTCCTATTTTTTGATGTTAAAAAAATTCGACTTTCGTTACTTTCGGAATTAGCAGCCTTGGGTGCTTGTTACTTTTTTTTGGGGGGGGGGGGGGGGGGGAGTCGTCACTTTCGAGCGATTGTTACTTTCGGGGAGCAAGAATCGTTGGTAAGAATGAGGAATACAAAAGCAAAAACCGACACAACGTAGGATGATTTTTTGACGGTGTACTATATTTCGGCTGGCCAAACCAGCCTTCTTCAGGTACAATGGAAGATTTTACATTGGTACGTGTTTTTATGTAGCCGATATACACAAAAACACGTCCCAATGTAAAATCTTCCATTGTACCTGAAGAAGGCTGGTTTGGCCAGCCGAAATATAGTACACCTTCAAAATATCATCCTACGTTGTGTCGGTTTTTGCTTTTGTATTCTTCATTTTATATGTAAAGCCGATTAGATCACTATTGATCCAACGTATACCAGAAGGATCATCGTTCCGGTTGCTTGCTTAAACATTTTATGGTAAGAATGAGCTCTTTTTACGAATTAAAAGACGGAAATTAGAAAAAAAAAAGTTATCGAAACATGAGATACAATTCTTCGTTCCAGTTTAAATCTATAATGCGACCACGCGGGTGGGCTCTTCAAGTCTATACCTTGTCAGCGGTCAGCATGAAAGTTAATCAGATGCCGTAAATTATTGAGTCTGTAAGTCTCACTGTTTTCGGGGAGGGGAAGGGGGAGGGCGTAATAAAACAGGCGTAATAATAAATGAGTAATCGAAAAATTATAAAATCAATTTAATCCCCACTCTAACCTATCGCTGTTTACACAATCTGCTCAAGTTTCTCTTTATTACTGTCGACTCTCTTTGATTTAATGAAAACTCTCCTGCAAAGTGGTTCCCTGAGAGAGGTACTTTGTTATAACATTAATGATGTTTTGAAAAGACAAAAGAACATCTGCTGAACTTGTCCCCACTGTTCCAAAGAAAGAAGTCATCCTAGTCTTGCCTTTTTGAGGTTTACCAAAGCGAAGCCCTTACGCGACGTGTTAAATCTTGTATCAGTAGGTTTTATGGATTTGTCAATCTTAGGAACCTTATACAGGGTTATTTTTCAAAGTATTTGCTGGATTAAGTCTTTCTTTCCATACAAAGATCGGTTCAGTCGCTCTCAAAGATCAAAACTAGTGTATAAGGCTAGTTTTTAGGACTGTGATTGCTTCTGTGTCGGTAAAACAAAACAACGATTGCATGACAGGAAGACCGAGCATTTCAAAGCTCTAACACAAGATCGTCACGCCTCCGCTATTGCAGACCATGTCATCTCTACCGGTCACCATTTTGAAATCCTCGCTACTAGAAGGTCCGACTTGCATTATAAAATTAAAGAAACGCTATTGATCAGTGACTTAAAACCCTCACTTAATGAAAACGTTGGCAGTGAGAAGCTTTTTCTTCATTAATTTCTACCGGAAGTATCAACTACCTGAAGTTTCAATTTTTTTTTTTAGCTTGTTACCAGTGCCTCGCTTTATTTTTTAAATTGAAAATTGAAAACTTTTTGTTATAGTTATAACCGTCACTTCTGAAGATGTGTGTTGTAACATATGACAGGTCAAGTTAATACAGTTAAGTTTTTTAGACCATGCATTGTCTATTTGTAATGTTTGTAACCGCTGTTTGTTTTCTTTTCCTTCTGAAATTGAAATGGCCGAAGGGCAAGAATATTTATGTTGTCACGCAATCTTTTGTTGTAGTGAAAAGATTGCGTGACGAGACATTTAAACGTCTGCGTAGGTGTAACTGTCTTAACTGCTGAAACAGACCTGACTTGGTCAGTTTTTGGACGGAATACTTCACTTTGTGGACTGGACTGGACTGGACTGGACTGGACTGGTCTGGACTGGTCTGGACTGGTCTGGACTTGTACAACGCGGACTAGTCTTTATTTAAACAATCATTTCCCATCGAAAGGTGCGTAATTCAAGGTAAAAGCCCCTCACGTGATACCTTGCGTGACGGAAAGAGAGCGACGACAAACGAGCAATCGATTTTCCAAAGGCTTGCTCTTATGGTCTAATGTGACTGTGATCTGTAAGATCGTGACACCATATGATAATCATGTTTCTGTTGACTTTTTATTTTAGATGTTTCTGTTTCTCTTGTCAAGGATAATTTGAATAATTTGAAGTTCTTCGGATGAGAGATGATGGTTCCAATCGATAATAGCTGGAAAGAAAAAAAGCTGTTGAAATTGTTGCTGAAAGGAAATCGTTGCTTTCTCAGAATATAAAAGTGAACTTTATAATAAAGGTGAAAGCTCCTCACGTGGCACCTTGCGTGACGGAAAGCAAGCGACGGAATAAAGTATGGAAAACAGAAATATTGTTAGAAAACTATTTTTGGCTGTCTACATTAAGTTTATAATTTGACCATTTGATGCGAACAAATTAACTATCACTTATTTAATAAAACGCAAGATTTGTTTGGATGGAATGAATATAATGTTACTTCGTGAATCCATAGTTTTAAAAGCCCGGCAAACATCAAAGGAACAAACAAAGATGCCAAGATTTATGCTGGAAGGTCCACGACCGGGCACAATCTTTTGGGTTTCCTTCATACACTATATGAGTTACGTAATCAAAACATTTCTTTGGTTAGTTCCTCGGTCAGTAGTAAAACAACTATTGTGTTTTGTGCACGGTCAAGGCCAAAAAAAAAAAAAAAAAAGAACGAAAACATACAACAAAGAACTTTGTCGAGTTTCATAACCATTCCCTTCTATTATGATGATGGCTCTAAGCTAAGTATGCTAGAAGTATACAGTTGATTAGTATTTGAAGGATGAGAGATGATGGTTTAACCAACAACAACCATTCTATTCTGCAACTTTGGATGGAAGATGATTGTTTAAATTAAGACTAGTCCGCGTTTTACAAGTCCGCGCGAGTTTACGTACTAGTCCTCGTTTTACAAGTCCGCGTTTTACAAGTCCGCGTATTACAAGTCCACGTTTTACAAGTTCGCGTTTTGTAAGTCTGCGTTTTACTACTCCGCTTTCTACAAGTCCGCGTTTCACAAGTCGGCGTTTTTCAAGTCGGCGTTTTACAAGTCCACGTTTTTTTACAAGTCCCCGCTTTACAAGACATCGTTTTGCAAGTCCTCGTTTTACAATTCCAGTCTAGTCCAGTGACTCCAATCCAGTCTGCGAAAACCGTTTTGGCCATTTGGACTTTCAAAAGACCAATCTATTTGCTAGAATACCAACTATTAACTAGCAATCATTCACTTAATTTCGCACTATCATTATCATTTTTATTAATGGTTCCTCGTCGCGCTCTTGTCAAAAGGTTTTTAAAACCTGGGTGTTTCGAATTCGGGACGTTCCGGTGTCCCAGCCTTTTCCGTTCTTCCTAATTTTAGTACATGTCCACTGATAAATAATTACTGTTACGTATCCGGCTTGCATCGATAGGCTCACGTTTGACATCTCAGACAAATAACCGGAAGCAACGGCGGATTTTCAGGGGCGGTATAAAAGAGTCTTTGGCAACGCTCTTCCTTCCCTGCACTCGTTACTTGAGCTGTCAAGAGAGATACTGGAACGGCTTTGAAAAAAGCATTTAGGTCGACATGGAACTTAAAGACGCGAAAGTTGTATTTTTACTCTTTTGCTTGGTACCAGGTAAGTGCTGACAACAGATATTAAACATTTTATTGTTATTTCTTGCATGTCACGGTTTAAATGAGCCATCGGCGGTGAGTTGACATTTGCAACCAATGACTTAGATACGAAAGCATCCGGAATTGAGCTACGCCACCATAATAAGAATTGTGTTACTTTGTTTGATTGTTGTTGTTGCACACTCATCAGTTTAAGGATGTCTCACCGCATGATATGCCATTTCTTTCCCTACTGTTCGAAACATTGTTTAGTAGTAAGTCGTTTAATACACTGTCGTTAACTATTAAAAGACTGAATAAGTCTAGCTAAGTCTGGATAATCAATCGCTATTTCCTCAGAACTAAAGTCCGTGGAATGAGTTAATGGACTTCTGTGATTAACGTGTGTTACTTTCCGGTAATTTGTTTGTATGGGACCTTGTCGTTTGCATTAATTGTACTCCTCAGCTCATCCATTAAAGAGTAGAAACCCCGGGTAGAAACTGCATGCTTCCTTATCAAAGGTCATACTATCAGGGACGTCGCCATCTTCGTCCCTGACTGTCCACCAAAATAGGACGATTCAGTATTCCAAAACCCCTTATCAAGTTTATAAGGTCCATAGCTGAGGCGTGAGCCGAAATTTGCCCTCACAATATCAATCACTATTGCTCTATCTCAGTAAAGATTCACTTTTAGTCCTGGAATGTGTCAATATTTTACGGACATTGTAGTCCTTGGCTGCGGGTCGCCGTTATTCAGATGTGACATATACGTGCAAACGGTATCCGGTCATGAGCCATCGTTTTGGGTCCACAAAGGATTGCCATTCTTTGTTTCCGGGTTGTTTGTGATATACAGATTTCGGGTACTCTGCGATATTAAAGATATGCGGAACTGATCTAGCGAAGATTGATTGACTCAAAACTCTAGACCCTAGTGCAAAGCAGATGAAATCTGTAGAATATCAGAGAGCGAGCACGTTCGCTCAAATGAAGTTCGTAGGACAGGAGAAATTTTCTGTTTCAGTGAAGACAGTGAACGGAGTGATTCAAGTGTAATAAGAGACATAAGGTCAAGGGAGATGAAAACCCAAAGATCTCAAACGAACAGAGTAAACGCGCAACCTGTAAAGAATTTGGAAGCAGCGGCACCGAGTACGAGCACACAAAGCCGAAAGAACTATATGTCTGTCTTGAGTTTGAAATGTGGTAGGCTGTCACATTTTGCGGCTTAATGTCGAGGTAAAAATGGAGATAGTGGAGATAACGACGGCAGATCACTAAGAGCTGTGCGCAGCGTTGACAGCGAGAATGACTCCCATCTCTTGACCCTCAATTCTGTCAATTGCCGTAAATCCTCGAATTAGCGCCCGCGGCGCGTAATCGAGAGGGACGCTTTTTCGAGGGGGGACGGGGCGGGGCGGGGGCGCTTATTTAGTTTTTCCCAAATCGTGGTCTGACATGATCGTTTTTTTTTTTTAATACATCATCTGCGCGTAAACAAGAACATAAGCTGTTTATTGACATAAAAAGCTGATCCTAAAGTTTAAATCGCGGCACCGTTAGTACTAAACGTGTTCAATGTGTTCACTTAACTTAAGGCGGGACTTAACCTAAAATTTAAAAACACATCATGTTTCAAACATTTTCTCGTGGCTAAGAGTTAACTCCAAACCATGGCAAAGTTTACATTTTTAAAAAGCTCAAAAAGCAAAGATTATGAAAAAATATTTGTGTACCCTATAACTGTATTGTAACCTGACACCCGCTGATTAAATCTGCCACCCGCTGGGGAATGCCAGGGCTTACTCGAGAAAAGATAACTCCTACAAGAACTGATCAAAAGGAATAATTTTGACATTTTTCAAAAGAAGATAAACAGCTTGCTGGGATAAGCATAGAGATTTTTGAAAAGTTAAAAACACGTGAAATGATGACCAGTTAAATCTGATATAGTAAATCTAGCTTACGTTTCAATACATAACTTTGACAGAATGCACTGGATGGAAACGTTTTATGCTTATCCCACAGAACGTACTCAAAGCAACAAATCCTGAAAAGTTTAGCTCAATTGAATAAATCCTTCTCAAGATATCTTTTCTAGAAGGCCAAAATAACTCGTTTTGAGAAAACGAGCTTTAAACTTACAGTAACAGTACTTGTCAAAATAAAACTTCAATATCTTAAGATTCGAGTTCCGTGAAAAACAAAACTTCGAATTTCTTTCAGAATTCTAGGTTAAGTCCCGCCTTAACGTGCTCTGAAAAACTGAACTTGAATGTACAAATCTAATACTACATGGCGAAAACTATACATCCTTTGTTGTCTCATTACTCGTCCACAAAATGGGGTGGGAGGGGAGGGGCGCTTATTTTAAATTTCGGTCGATAGGAGGGGGGCTTATTCGAAGGGGCGCTTATTTGATGGGGGGGGGGGGGGGGGCAATTCGAGGATTTACGGTATCTGCGATTTCAGCCAGACACGGAAGCGCAAATACTGCAACGTTCTAACAATTAGCACGTACAAAAAGCCACAAAATTACAAACTAGTCAAACTGGAACACGCGACATTTCCGCCTTCGTATTAAATGGAGGCTCAAAACTGACAGCTGTGGGACGCATATGGCGGAACGAATTCAACTGATGATGAACTTTAAAAAAAATTAAAACAACGTGATCTGACCCCTCTATACACCTGTGTGGGTATGAAGGACGTAACGAACAAACAAACCACGAACGGGGAATTCATTGGTTTGTGTTTTCCCGAAGCATATCAATGGCAAAAAGCTATACCCATCACTTGACGACCACTGATCAAGAAATATCCACACGTGATGGAGAAAGCCAGCTGGCCATGGCGGAAAAATTTTCAGAGTTGACAGTATCGGGGATTCTGTACAGCATGTACTTCGTCATGTACCTGTAGAAGCGACAAAGTACATAGACCTCTTAGAGAACCTCAAAAAAACCAAGATGTTATCACACCTGACTTCGCCCGCGTTCCTGCACGGTTTTCTCCCAAGCCTTCACGGTGAAGTAGCACGTGACCCAAAAGGGATTGGTCGCGGCGAAATATCGAGGCCTAACTAGAAAACTGAATGATAAACTCTATGGTTGCCGTACCCTAGAGAAATGGGAATTTACAC
Organism: Orbicella faveolata; assembly: GCF_042242905.1. NCBI lineage: Eukaryota > Metazoa > Cnidaria > Anthozoa > Scleractinia > Merulinidae > Orbicella > Orbicella faveolata. The sequence continues at coordinate 8,295,678 of NW_028301576.1, forward strand.
ATACCGTCTGCACCCGAGCTAGAGACCTAGTGTTTCATCCATCTCGAGCATTATCCTCTACTGGCGATTGAAGACATCGTTAACTGACTAGATGGTGCGGAATTGGTTTTGCGCAAGGGATTCTGCCACGTGACTTATGGTTGGCTCGCTATGAGAAGCCGGGCTTGTTCGGTTACCGAGATGCCAGTAACGGCCAAAATGGCATTATTTTTCCCTTGTATATATTTCCAATTCAGAAGTATGGGAATTAGCTTTACAAGTAGGGTTACCAGAGTCAACAAGGTTACAACAGTTGCGAACGATACAACCTTATTTGGCCAGCACGGTTACCAGGCTCATATGAAGAGGTTCCACATTCGCTTAAAAGTTTGTGCCGGACGTACAGTGGTCGAAATCAGTAGCTTCTATTTTAAAATAGTTCTATTGTTCGCATTTAGACTTTTGTGGAGACGTTCGTACGAAAATCGTCTTATTGTGGTCAGATATCGAGAAGTTGCGTCTGAAATGCAAATTAAAGACCAAATCAGAAACATTACCGATATAAAAATTCCGTATCCGTAAGGCCAGGGAAGCTTTTTTTAATTCAAAAAGGCAGAATAACTGATCCCGATGGTCCGAACATCCGCGAAGAAACATATTAATTGTTTCCTTTTATTATGTCATTTCATTATTTTATTCTACCATATGCTTATCTTTAATTTACACTGTCAATAAGTTTTACGTATTTCCAGTATTACGAAAATATGCTTCATAAAAACACGTCCCGTACTCGCTCGTTTCCCTAGTTGCTGACGATAATGTTTCCATTGCCGTCTATTGATAAGCCGGAGGGGAAATTAAGTTGCACATCAGCTGAGCCGCCAGAGCCGAATGTAAAGCAGAATTTTCCTGTTCTGTGATAATACATTTGGATGCGGTGGTTTCCATAATCAGACACGAAAAGACGATTATTTTTGCTGTAAGCCACTCCATCAGGCAAAGTAAACTAAACTCGCCTTTCTCTTTTCCACTTCGGCCGATCGTTTCCTGGAATGCACCATATTCGTTTAAAATTACATTAAATAGTTATATCCTTGGTCGCACAGAGCAATTTGCCCTCCAGGTCTGATTTTGTGAAGGTGAATTAATCAACATGACACGAGCGTGGGACAAAGAAAAATTCTGAGTCCCCGACAGGAATCGAACCCATGACCTCCCGAACACCAGGCGGGCGCTCTATCCACTGAGCTACGAGAACTCATGGGGACTGAGGGAGTGAAGGTCATTAAACTGAGTTCATATATGACAGGTGTCCTGCATACTGCTAGGATCAACGCTATCGAAGTCATCGTGAGTAGTGATAAGTTAACGAAGATGGTGAATTTTAAGCTCGGTGTTCGGGAGGTCATGGGTTCGATTCCTGTCGGGGACTCGATCAGAATTTTTTTTTGTCCCACGCTCGTGTCACGTTGATTAATTCACCTTCACATTTCATTACCGAGCTTAAAATTCACCATCTTCATTAACTTAGGTCTGATTTTGTTGTTAACAATAGGTAAATTCTCAACCAATAAAAAATTACATTAAATCAACACTCCATCGAATGGAGAATTAAAACTTAATTTAACGAGGTATTGATATTTCATCATCAGGCAGGGAAATCCCATCAGTGATTATCGTGAAGTCGGTATTTTCAAAAGCTCCGTTTCCAAAATGCACGCGGCATTCTGGGCGATGCGAGACCGCCCAAATAAAGCTGCGTTTTCAAATTACTCCGGAGTAGTGTGGACGATGCGTTGACGATTTGCCAAATGCATCTTAAAATCTTTTTCAAAATTCCAGTTCGACCCGGAAACACGGGAACGAACAGTGGAGGTGCATTGGTAATTCCATTTTCTTTCTTTTCATTTTCATTCTTCTTCCTTCCTTCCTGCTTTCTTTTTCTCGTTCTCTCTTTCTATTTCTGAAAGTGTCCAGTTGCGTTTAATTTCCCATACATTTGTCTGCAATTTTCTTGCTAACTTCTACGAAGCAATTAAGTTTGCTCAACTTCAGGGAAAAAATCATAGACAAATAAATGGAAAATTTAAAACAGGACTGGACACTTTCTTTCGCATCCCCCAAATTTGGTCAATGCAATTCTTTACTTTGCCACTCATAAATTGCTCAGAATTCCATGCTAACTTTTTTTTTGCCTTTGGACTCACGTACATACCTCTTACTAACCGAGTTCGAGGTCCGTACTGTAAGTTACGGACCGAGATTTTCCCCCATAAATCGAAGGGGATCCGTAAATAAATCGAGGATCCGTAACTTACAGTACGGATCGAGAAGACGAGGTTAGTAAGATATTTATTACATCTCTACTGTGTCTCTGACGGGTTCGAAAACGATTTGTATTCGCGCGGACTCGGAAATGCTTCAAATTTCTGACGCACCTCGAAAGCAAAACGAGTCAGTTTGAAACTGTTTAACATAATTTAGGGTATAAGAAGTTTTTAAACTTTCACATGCTATAAAAGTTAAGAACACTTGGTGATAAATCACGAAACAGTTTGGCAACAAAACCAACTTTAAATTTTAGCGGGCCGTATAGGAGAGTGCTGCCCGCTAAATTGTCCAATCACAGCGCGCGTACTAACTGAGAGGTTACTTCTGAGAGATTATTACGAACTGAGAGATTATTTCTGTTATTTCTGGCTTGTGTTACCTGCCCGTCTACATTGCTTCTAAAATGGTGTCGAGGTCTATTTTAGTGAGATGAAAGCACCATGCCATGCATTTCTCCTTTTTTCCGGAGAAATCTAAGAATTTTTTCTTACTATAAATTAAGGCGGGAGTCTACCTGAATTCAAGTGAAGTTTTTGGAAGTTTAAAGAGGCTGAATTGGGTCAGCTGCCAAAATGTAAATTAACATTTTTGTTGACGAATAACACGGATGAAACAACGTGGATCGAAATTGATGGCCTCGAAAGGAAAAAAAAGTTCAGGAACACCACCGGTCAGCGGATTTTGCCGAACCTTGCGAATGAGAAAGTCACGCTACGATTCGTAACGGTCACGCGATCACGCTATTATAACCGGGGCAACTACAATGGGTGACAACTTTATTACCCGATTTTTGAATTAGTTGGTACCAAATTTGCAAGATATCAAGGCAGTTGAATTCTTCGTTGCGTGGTCCCTCGCATTTAGATGTTTTTAATCCAAATTATTCGGCTCATATGCCCGGATCTGTCATGTCGCTAAAGCGCCATGAATGATAATGAGATGTGTTGAATATACACACCAGCTGAACTGCGCCAGCTGCCAAAATGTGAATTAGCATTTTTGTTGACGAATAACACGGATGAAACAGCGTGGAACGAAATTGATGGCCTGCAGCAGGAAACAAACAGGAAAAAATGATTGGAAGTGCGTCATACAGATCCTTTCTTCTTTGCCGAAACTGATTTCGCCGGCCTATTGAAATCGACAAACAAATGTTGTAAGTGCATGCATTCACGCAACTGAATTTGGAGTTTTCTTTTATTGCGTGCAAGAGAATGGAATTAATCTGTAACTCTAACAGGCAGAGAAAATGATACAAGTGAAGCCCCGTCCAATAACGCATAAAGAATCGTACAAACTGCGTTGGTTAGAAACTGAAGGAACACAGCTGGATCTGTCGGGAATCGCTGTCAGTTCTGAAGGAGAAATCGCTGTGTGCGACCAGGGATGTAACCGTTTAATAATTCTGAGCAAAGATGGTGCATTCAAGGAGGCGATCGGCGGAAGCGGAAGAAAGAGAGGCGAGTTCATTTTGCCTGATGGAGTAGCTTACAGCAAAAATAATCATCTTTTCGTGTCTGATTATGGAAACCACCGCATCCAAATGTATGATCACAGAACAGGAAAATTCTGCTTTACATTCGGCACTGGCGGCTCAGCTGATGGCCAACTTAATTTCCCATCCGGCTTATCAATAGACAACAATGGAAACATAATCGTTAGCGACTGGGGAAACAAGCGAGTACAGGTTTTCGACGAGCGCGGCCATTTTAAGTTCAAGTTTTCAAGTCACGCTACATCCTGCCACAAGTCAGCACTAGGATGCCATGACTCGCGATCGGGCTTGATGGAACCGCAACACTGCATTGCGTTTAAAAACTCATTCTTTGTGTCTGACAGTAACGAAAACTGTGTTAAAGTGTTTGACGAAAGCGGGACATTTCTGTACAACTTTGGCCGCATGGATTCACCTCAAGGACTCCTGATCACTGAGCGTGAGATCTTGTGTATTTGTGATTCCAACAGCAACTGTATTAATGTCTATTATCTTGATGGCAATTTTATAACTAATTTCCCCAGTTTGAACTGGCCAATGTACGTTGCTAAAGGGAAAAACGACGGGGAGGTTTTTGTAACCGAGAGGGGCGCTTGCCAAGTGACTGTCTTGAAATTGCCTTAAATTTGGCGCGATGCCCTGCTTAATGGACTGATAGGTTAGTAAGTGTTAATAATTTACACTTTTGCATTTAGTTTATATAATACACCAAGAGTTTTGCAAATTATGTAAAGCACCTTCGCAGCATTTTGGTGAGGCGAAAGCCTCAAACACGTTACTTCTCTCCTTTTTTCCCAGAGAAATGTAAAAATTTTGTTTTTATAATGCCGGTAACTTAACAACTAGCTGTAACTGAAGAAACGTTTTTGTTTCGTTTGTAAAAAAATAATAATGATAAAATAAATGCCAAGAAATTAGGAACTAAATGGGCTATTGAACACTGTAAGAATCGGACCATGCTGAATTGACTAAAAAAATGATAAATACAATAAGCAGGGTGCAGCTGTTCAAAGGTTGGTTAACACTCTCCACTGACCAAATCGCTAGCCAGTGAATAAGCGCTTACAAAACAAACTATGCTATCCGCTGGATAGTAATTTATCCGGTAGATAGCAATGTTCGCCAATGTTCTACTGAAACCGGGTGTATAACGAACATAGCAAAACAGTGGCCATGCACGTGCGTTATAAATATCTGCATATTTCTTAGCTGTCCTCTGTAAAACAACAACATGAAATGACCAAGTTCTGGGTATTTTGGAGAACGGTAACGACTACAGCCAGGTTTTCGTATCTCCTCTTGGAAAAAGACACCTGTAGTTATATATATATATTTAGCTTTAGTAAGTTTTAAGACCGATAGGCACACACAACAGTTCTAGCTATATATAATTTTTTTGTAGACGCAGTGTTTGGCGTCCCTAAAAAGATTTATCCCAACATTTTAGAGCGTTTTAGGGGATATTGAGTTGCAGCCTTTTAGTGGACAAATGAAAGACATAAATTATGTGCAAAAGGCTATTTACATTAACGTTTAATATTACTGAACAACACCTGTTCTCTTGCTCCAAATCATTTTTATGTTTATTAAATAAAGCAAGCATTTTCTAGCAGTTGTTTCTATTTCACGAAAAAAAAAATTAGAAAGTTGAGAGAATCCTATGGTTCTTGTTGTTGTTGTTGTTTTAAAGATAGCAATTAACGGTTTCCAATTGACTGTTATGTCACGCAACTATTTTTACGAAGTCACTTCTCAAGTTTCAATATAAGATCTAGACTTCAGCGAATGTTATAGTCATTATACAAAACAAGCAAAATCTAAAGCATTCTACACAATCCTGCGTCACCATAAAGGCGAAACCAATTTGGAGAAAAGTTCTGTATTGACGTGATGAGGTTTTCCAAGAAAAAGGCTGTAATTGTTTTGTTTTGCTTTGCTTCAGGTAAGAAGTCAGTTTTCTGGGCTTGAATTGAAAAACACAGAAATAACATGTCTAGAACTGCATGAAGAGTCCGGCATTAGAAAAAATAAACATTGTCATATTGCTAATTTAATACGCGCAATATTGAAGCAATGTAGTGCACATGTTTTGCAAGCATAACTTACATTTTACAGAGATATTGGGCAACAATTTTGTATTGTTAAAGAAATGTCTTAAGCTCGACAACTCAAATATCTGGCCACATTAACAAATCACTCAGTTCCCTGAGCATTCCACAATCGTCCCGATTTGCACACTGTCTGCGTGATATGAAATTCCGCATTCTACTGCAAGCTGCTTTGGATCTGACCGCTGTGAAAGAAAAATGAGATTTCCATTCGGGTACTGTGGCTTGAATGAGAATTCGGTGAGCTCTAGTCTCGACATAAGCTTCTTTTAATTATTGAACGAAAAAAAGAAAAAAAGGCAAGGTGTAATATTTTCGTCGTGGCCTAGCGGATGTACAGAAAAGTGCATTTGCATACGTCACAGCTCAGTTTAGAATACAGTAAAACCCGGGTGTAAGAAACTATATTTTTTGAAGTCTGGCAAAACAGGTTCTTGTATTTTGGGGTAGTTATTGGCAATTTAGGCTAAGTAGATTCTTAAATAGGTACTTAATTTCTATGAAGGAGATATAGTTGTTGATTACCAGAAAAATAAATAAACTTGGGTTTGGTCACCAAATATACAACATTTATGCACACCTGTATTAGGTATTTTCTTGTTATATAAATTTACAATCTTAAAGTCACACTCCTTGGTCAAAATATCTCTCATGATTTTTAACTATAACCCACATATTACACCCATGCTGGGTCAAAATTTCGCCTTATTTGCATATGGTAACTGCAGAGACTTACCCGTGTTTTAAAAGTTTTATTCCTATGAAAAGTCAATTTCGAGAAAAAATACGGCACTTTCCGTTGAGAAATTTCCGTCTCTTGTACTATCCAGGAATGCGATAATGTTGCGAATTTCCGCTGTCTTACCTGTTAAGTGGTCTCTTACGGAAGGTTAAAAACAAAAGGAAATTTCGAACTTTAGGCTCTGAAAGTGGTCGCGGTCGCTGACGAGAGGTGGTCGCTTACAAGAGATTCTTAATATAGTGATTGTCTTGAAAACTTTTGGTATTTTGGAAAACTGGTCGCCGCGGAGAGTTGAGGTGGTCGCAACCGGAGGTTCGGCTGTAGGTTCTTACAGACGGGTTTTTACTCTCTTGTCTCAAGACTTGCTTTAATTTGGACTTAAAGTACTTCAGTTTAACCGGTTCCAGGTTAAGGAAGGGAGAGCTTTTATTTAGTCGCTTCTTCCAGCAGCAGCTACGTGTTATTCTGTCGACAAAACCATGGACATACTTAATATAATTAGAGAGTTTCATTTCCTTATTATAAATAAATAATTAGCTGCTTCCTATATTTTGAGGGAATCAACACTAGTTTATTGAGAAAACAGCGACACGTTAGTCTCAGTTCAACTAGCAAACAATATACTCTTAGCTCTTTGCGAGTGTGTAACAGCAGGCAGCAGCTGTAGAATGGTAAAATGAAAGACTCGTGTTTTTCCACCCTTTCTGTAGCCTGTTTTACATGGCCACTAACCAGGGGGAATATATTATGCTATAATTTATCGTGAAAACAGGAAGTACTAAACCTTAAGTAAACAGTGCTTCGAAATCTTTTAACTTTATCTATTTATTATTTTTGTTAGCGAAGGTTTAGGATGGGATTGTGTGTGTTTTCAGTTTGAGGAATCTAATAAACCAATCGATATCTGAAATAGAAAAGTCTGTTCAATTATGCCGCATTAATACGTTTGTCAAACAGCACAAATGAAACATCTTTTGTGATTGCATAAAAGCATACGTGTATTAAGAAATCTGCACGCAAATCAAATATTTTCAAATATATTTTTCCTGGCTTTAAAATTGTTATTTTGCCGAGTTTACCTTCGGCCTTCGAGGTAGCCTGCATAGCAGGCATATAAAGGGGAGGGAGGAGGAGGAAGAGAATTCGGGGAAGGGAACGCTTGCAACAAGAGCCGCTTCTTTTGCATCTCCGCCAACTGTTTTACGGGAATCGGATTAACAGAGCTGTCAGTTCAATTACCAATCAGAATAAGGCGCGCGCGTTTCTGCATGACTGACTTTACGCTGGAAGGTGTGAAAAAATATTCATAGCAGCGAGCATTGTGAGAAAATCTTCAAGCCATGTAATGTCAGCAACTCCCACAAAGGTTTGTAAAAGAGGAAGAAAACCAAAGATAGACATTCAAAAAAACAGCAGCTGCAGATTTTGTGGAGTAAACTTTACTTCTGGAGGAGGAAGAGCGTCATTTGAAAATCTATTTTCGCCGTCGGGCAGAGAAGAAAGTTTAGGGCAACAAACATTTGATATACGAGGCTTTTGCCGTATCCTGTGGGCAACACCGCCAATACATCTTTTCCATCTAGAAGAGATTTTACTGCAACTTCTTGCTTCAGTTTTAGCTTGAATTTACTACGAGCGACGACTTTCAAATCAGCCAAACCCGTCACAAACCCGTCATATTGTCCGATTAACCAAGCAGAATTTTGCGGCCGCCAGCGACCGCAGAAATGAACCAATAGGGGTCTTTATAGCAGGCGTTCCTTTTTCCCCTCTCCCCGCTACTCCTCCGTTTTTTCCCCGAATTCTCTTTCTCCTCCCCCACCCCCTCCCCTTTATACGCCTGCTACGCAGGCTATTTTGGAGGTAATTTTGTACACTGCGAGAAACACTCTTTGTACGATGGCATAACTCCTCCTAAACTTACACCTCGAAGGCTCAGTTTCCAGCCCGTTATTCGTGTCTCGATCGTCTAATTCTATTCAATGATATGAGTTTCATTTTAACAGTGTGGGTAAGTGTGGAGTCGATGACAGAGACCCAGTCCCTGCGTTCGATACTGAACCACTTCAACAGCACAAGAAATGTCTACATCGACCCCGTGGCCAAACAAAGGGCACGTGATTACATCGTGAAATCGTTCATGGATAACGGACTGCACACATGGACTGAAGAATTCCCTAGCAACCAAAAGAAGGTAAACGCAAAACGTGTTTCTTATAGTCTGCCGAGGAAAACAAACGAACAGGAAAATAAACAGTTTTTTTCTTCGCAAGTTCATGCAGTTCTTCCTCCGCTAGACAGACATCTTAGAATTGATCCCAAAAAAATTAATCATACTGGCCACTCTCGCAAGCGCCTGCTACATTCTCTGGGTACCAGAGGTTTTTCTTGCCCGTTTTCCGGTGTTATTGTGACCCGCGCGAAAAATGAGGTTTTTCTCGCGGCTTCACCGCTTGTGCCGGCGTCCCCACCGAAGCGAAGCGAAGTATTTCCGTCCACAGCGCGTGAGAAAAAAACCTCTGGTACCCAGGGTACCTGTTATACAGCCAGTCCAAAGAAAAAAGTATGACCGTATAGCGCTGAACCTGGTAAAACTGAAAAAGTTTATTCGACTGGTGTGCACGTGTTCTTTATTTTAGACTACAACGAAGCGGAATTACACGCCAGTGCGTGCACGCCTCCAGGTGAATTTAACACGCACTGACGCGCCTCGTTGCATGGCCTTCGCGCTCTTTCTGTAAATGGTCTCGAAGGTTTGGATAAGTTGAGTCTCCCGCCTTTTATCATACCTTGTTAGGTTTGCAACAAAACGAACCAGCTGCTCTATCACAAATCATGTTAAACTTCTTGCTTTATTAGTACCCAGGAGTGAACGTAGTTGGCCGTCTGCCAGGTCGCTTCACCGGAACTAGTGATGATAAAATGGTTTTGATTGGTTCCCACTATGACACAGTTCAGACTACTCCTGGTGTGGATGACAATGGCTCCGGAATGACGGCTTTACTGCAGGCTCTTAAGCTCTTCACCAATCCAGGTCAGCAGCTTAATGAGTGCAGTCATGGGAACAGAAGGTTTCCTTAGTCGTATATTGTAATCGTATTGTACTCGCGTTTAATTGTATTATTGAATCGAACTAAAAGCGATTGCTGTAGTAATACTCGCGGGACGTGAAAAAGATTGTTGATTCCATTATGGGTTTGTTACCATCATCAGAAATTTCCATGTCAGAGGGTTAACTATTTAACCTGCAAGTGGTTTTTCTAAACCTGTATTCCGCGCAGGTTTCAATTGCAAACGTAATGCGAGGTAAAAAATTACATGACTCGCAGCATCCACAGAAAAATGGGATGGATTTTTTTAAGCGAGGCAGAATAGAGTTCCTGGAGCATAGGTGAGAGTAAGGCCGTGACTCGGACGATTTAATTACCTGGGTTTTGCACTGACCGATTTAATTATAAGTCAATGCACGAATATTTCCGTGGAATTAAAAGAAATGCTACCATTATTGTACGTACTATTCTCCGAGATCCTCCATCACGAAGCTGGTAAGCCAAACCAGGAGCCCATCATTAGGAGAGTGCAACTATCCCATATTCCTATAACGGCGTTTTCACAGACCGATCTATTTTTATTTTGAATTTACCGCGTCTTCAGACCCCTGCAGGAACCTCAGTGACCAAACACAAGCACGGACTTAATTTTTAACTGACGTCGTCATTTCCACCGGGAGATTAAAAGAAAAAAAGCCATTTTTCTCCTTATCGATATATGCGCTCATGAAGCCGAACGGAACTGACCTATTTTGTGGGGAAAGAAGGGCTTAGTACGGTTGTTGCACTCCCCTGGTGATGGGCTCCTGGCAAAACATCGCTTGCACTATTATTTCATGACTGTTTTATGACTATTATGACCATTACTTTATGACTATTCTAACGAATATTTTCCAAACAAAATTCGTGTTTTCTCGATAGCAATAGCAATTTGTTTCGCTCGTTAGTTAAAACATCAAGCCACTAGTTTGTCGACAATGATATTGACTGTTAATTTTTTTTTTTTTTTGAGTCTTTATCAATTCTTCGACATAACCTGTCAGTAAATATTCGGGCCATTCTTATTTCAAATACGACTAAGACAAGCTTGGCGGCAGTTAAGATGGCGGCTCGCTTGCCATCTAAGATCTCTAAATTAAACGAGGAGTTATAGCAAGCTTAAAACCAGGACGTTAATTATTAACTTTATTGCTAAAACGAACCAAAAGCAGATTCTGTTTAAAAAAACCGAGACATTCTCAACGCTACATGCAAACTTGGGCCACGTGGAGAGGTCTCGGTCAAAAAATGAAAAATATAAACAACAACCATAATAAAAACAAACAAGAACATGAAGAAACACGAACATGAACTGGGCTCGACTCCAGGACTTCCCGGTTAATTAAACAAGCTTTACGTGGGACGCAGTGGCCTCTTGGTTAGCGCGCTCGCCACCGGATCGAGCAGTCTGGACTCGAACCTTGGGCGGTGACATTGTGTTGTGTTCTTAAGCAAGGCACCTCACTCTCACAGTGCCTCTCTCCACCCAGGATGGTGTAGAAATGGGTACCGGCAAATTTAATGCTGAGTCGAAACCCTGCCATGGACTAATATCCTATCCCGGGGAGAGTACAAATATTCCTAGTCGCTTCAAGCTAGAGAAACTGGAGATGAGCGCTTGCCTAATGGGCCACTTGGCTCGTATACAGACTTTACCTTTTACCTACAGGAAGCCGAGGTGTTTTTCTTGAAATTGTTCATGATTTAAGCTAGAAAAATTGATGTCTAAGACGTTTTTGCGACTGTGTGCATTGTCCTTTTTACCTACATTTCTTTTTCAGACAAAGTGAATTGTTCACGTGACCACACTATCCTGTTTGTGGCCTTTGATTTGGAAGAGAAACAACCTAAGTCCGGCTGCTCTGGAAATTGCTCGTGTCCAGGTGGAAAATGCGGTAGCAGCTTCTTCGTCAACAACTTGACACAGCACCTGACCAGCACTGGAGCGGGATTTCAAGGGGCCTTCATTCTAGAAACAATTCTTAACTACAACAACACAAATCATTCCCAGATTTTTCCAGACGGGCTTAAAAATGTTCTAACGCAAGCGTACACAGAAATCTCGCGAAATATATTCAGAGGGGACTTCTTGGCTTTGATTGGGCGAACCGGTGATGACGGAAAGCTTCTCAGTGCGATTTCAAAAACTTTTAAGAAAAATGGCAAGTATTTGTCCGAAGCTTCTTTCTTGATAGATCGTTTTACGAATAATTACTTTCTAATGGCCAATTCCCTCTGTGAGACGTGCCTGCAGGGAATCATGGTAGCCGTATTCATCATCTTAGACTGCATATTTGTTTTGATGAATACAACTACCATGATTCCCTGCAGGCGCGTCTCATAGAGAGAATTGGTCATTTCAGCGTTGACCACACGCTCACTTGCAAATAGAAAACGCTTTGAAAATGCTTTGTCTACTTTTTTATTTAGTGCAGAATGCATTCATTAAAAATCAGCCTTTTTGTTCTCAACAGAAACCTTTAAAGCCATTGAAATTGCCATCCCCTCCCTGTTTAGTGGCAGGCCAAGTTTTTGGCCAGAATTCGTCAGAACTAAGCTGGGAGATTTCTTCCGCTCAGACCATTATTACTTCTGGGATGCCAATCCATCGTTGCCAGCGGTCTTCCTTACCGATTCCGCGAATTTCCGGGGATACATGGTACAGTGTTACCATAAGGATTGTGACGACATGAGTCAAGTGACCCAGGAGATGGTGATGTTTTTGGGGCGAACGTCAGCAAGCATGGTGGAATTGGCCACAAGCATGACAAATGAAGCGTGCCAAATGAAGAAAACCGGTAGAGTTAATATCGTGTTTAGACCACGAGTAGTCTCTCTTTCGCTTAGTCCGTCGAGCAAGACGGAAAATAAACAGCGAGGAAAAAAATGGCCGCGGGAAATCCTGGGTTGCGCGAAGAGGGATTACTTGTAGTCTAAATCTTGTGTTATTCTTGAGGTTTTGCCGAGTAGTTTATAAGGTACAGCGCGCAGCTATGTGACACCATATTCGTATTCTCGGTATTGGACTGGAACTAGCTTGCAACCGAGGCTAATGCGGGGAGTCTTTTCAAATGCAAATGACGTTAATCTCTTTGTAATGATATTCCTCGCATTAGCGTTCATTGCAAGCTAGTTCCAGTCCAATACCGGGAATATGGTCTAATGCCACTTTGTTGAGGGTACTAGGGGTAAGGACATAACGAGCAAAATGTGATAATAGACAGCAGAATTGACAGACAGTTTCAAGAGTTAGGGGACACCATCAGCAGAATGTTTGTCTCAAATCTCTCAGATTTGGCTATTGGTTAAATAAGATGAAGAAAGATTTCACTTCACTAAGTTGAGACGTTATTTTGACATTATTTCACAGATGGATGAAAAACAGGTTTTCTTGCATGAAGGGCATAAAAATGTTGATTGTTTTAGATAAAGAGAAAAGAAATATGGTAGCCCTTTTCGCTCTGTATTGCTTTTGAGATGAAATTAACCGGAAAATGGTACTTTTAGAAATCTCAGTACACATGCATACATTAACTTTATTTCAGCCTTGAAGGCTAATTGTGGACACTAAAAAATAATTAAATCGATGAATTAGCGGATCGAAAAATACATATTAAAATTAAATTATCTGCAGCAACGAAAATTTATACACCAGTATAAGTAAGTCAAACATCGAAAATATGTAGTATCCTGTGAACATCAGCATGGCCTCTGAAAATGTTTGATACAATCTTTATTGCTAAATGCATTTTTAGGTGCAGCGAGCTACACATCACATCAAAGAATACATAGATTTTGTTCAGTGAAAATCGCAGTCATTTTGCCAAAAACAAATTTTCATCAATTTTGAAAATGTCGTGGTCTGTGAATACAGCTCGTGGCGTCTCAGCGCTCCTGGTTGAAACACTAAACCAACCGAGAGCGACGAAGAGCGAAAATATTCGCAGAGAAAAAATTTTCTGTTTCTGTTAAAAAAAAACCTCATTATCTTGCGGTACAGGGAAACTTTCTATGACGTTTTATGGCAATGGTGGCTTGAATTCCCAGCAGGGTCTAGAAATAGCCAAACCTGGACAACACAAGGCTGTCACATGCAGTGTCATCATCCTCCACGAAAACATCCACGTAGCGCGCGGGTAGTAATAGGCAGTTTAAGAAAACCATAACGGCAACGGGAACGTCGCTAAACAAAAGACAATGAGCAATACAATGGCTGTGTACGTGAGGTATAATTCTTGGTACATTTCTTTGCCGTCCTCTGCAAAACAACAACTTGAAATGACTCAATTCTGCGTTGTCCGGAGAACGTGAACCACGGCGGCTAATTTTTTTATTTTTATTTCAAGTGTTTCGCCCCATCCCAGGTTCAGTTTCGTGAGAGTTATGACACTGAGAAACAAGGGAAAATGAATTTAGAGTATCGCGGGATTCTTAGGTACAATATAAAATCGGCGTAGCGTCATGGTTTCTTAAACTCCTTAATATATTTGCGAAAGAACTGGGTACCACGTCTAAAATTAATTTAAAGGAATTACCTTGGGGAAAAGGCTTATATGGAGGTTGAATACTAAACGATTTATGAAATACGGGGAGCTGATTTTCAGATTACGATGAACTCTGGCAAAGTGAATGAAATCTTAACAAATTTTGCTCTTATTATTCTTCGACCCTTATATTACGTTAACAGAGTGCGGTGAAGAAAAAACAGCCGATGAGGGAGAAATCCAGACCCCATACTACAACACAAAATATCCTAACAACGTTGACTGCGCATGGACCATCACAAAGGCTGCTGAAGAGAAAGATCTCTGGTTCGGGTTTACAGAGTTCGATCTGGAGGACAGCGTTGACTGTACTGCAGACTATGTTGTTATTCGGGATGGAAAGGATAACAACGCAACGTTGATTGGTAATTACATTTAAATAATAATAATAATAATAATAATAATAATAATAATAATAAAGCATTTGAAAGTGTACCTCACACGTGGATAATAAAGTGCATGGAAATCTATAAGATCTGCCCTCTGACTGTCAACTTTATCGCAGAAAGCATGAAATGTTGGAAGACAACTTTACACCTCAACCACGTTGAAGGGTCAATGACTATCCCCTAGTGCCCCAGGACCATGGTCTGGTCTCGGCCCTAAGGACTCTAAGTAAACATTACGTGAGGACGATAATAATAATAATAATAATAATAATAATAATAATAATAATAATAATAATAAAAACAACAACAAAAACTTTTCCGAGTTTTGGGACGGGCAGTGGATATTGGATCGAGCGGTCCGGATTTTAAACCTGACTCCTGTTCGGCATCCTTGTGTTATGCTCTTGTCGATTCTTGAACAACGTATTTCCACTTACAGAACTCCATACAATATAAATGTAGTTAAGTGCTGAAATGCCGCTAGAAATCGAACCTTCTGGTTTCTTCGGTCCATTGGTTACAAAGCACATTCCGTTTTCATGCTTATCCTTTCTTTAGTTTATATCCATTCCAGTGACTTCATTATAATCCCTTTGCAGGAAAGTATTGTGGGAAGACTTTACCAGAGTCCGTGAAAGCCTCGAACCAGTCCCTGTATATCATGTTTCACTCAGACGAGTTGGACGCTTTCAAAGGTTTCAAAGCAGAGTGGGGTCCATATTATACTGGCCGGAAGACGTCGACACAAGGACCACCTACCATCAAGAGTGCTGCGCATGGTAAGTGTGTTGCTTTGTGAAAAATTGAGATTTAATTGATTTTTGTGGCTAAAGCTGAGCTGAGAAGATCGAAAGAATAGAATGAAACAAGGTAAACAGTCGAAGTGGATCAAGTTCAACTGCTGTCACCAAGAGCGCTGCATCAAGATTTTGCTCGCATGCCTCCAAACATGAGTAGTTTTGGTTTCTGTTGAATTATCTTCAGCGTTGTACCCTATAATAGAGTGGTTTTGTATTGAACGATTGCTAGGAAGTTTTAAAAACAAAATCACTGAACGTAGAGTTCAACTTGTTGGAAAAGCGCGACCTTTTTGAGGGAGTTGGGAAAATTAACTTGTTTCTCGTGAAAAGCAAAGGTGCATGTCAACTGAAAACGATTTTTACAATGGTGTCACTAGGAGGGAAGTAGAGGCAGAGATAAAGGCTGACCACCAAAGCATTACCTTACAGCAACAAAAAAGTTCTTTTATAAAGTTCGACGTTACATTATATAAGCCTTGCATTAATTTACGTTTATATTGTGTTTGTTACGTGACAGATGACCATCCAGTAATGTGGCGCCTCATTGGGTTTCTTGCCTTGACGTCATTGGTGGGCGGCCTGTAAACAACAGAAGCCTCGATTTGCTTTTTCTTGTAGTTTTGAGTTTTAGTTCAAAAAGTTGCTATAGTTAGCGGAAAGGGGCTGGATGTGAGATTTTGAGTGTTTGATTGGCATAAACTATAATTGGTACGTTAAATTGTTTTTAAATTCTTTTTACTAGTGTCTGAAGTAGACTAGCATTTCATCTCCTCAAGGAACTTTACAAAAGGAAAGATATGAAGAGTAAGCAAATTTGTATTAACGTAAGCTGTTGTAAAAATAAGAAAGAAAGATGCTAAACATTACCAAATAAATGCTGGAGTTGAACTTCCAAAAGAAAAGCCCTGTTACTAAGCTTCCCTTTTTTTGTCCATGTTTTCTCCGTTTTCTGTTGTTAAACTTGAATTTGTCGCTGTTGGTGTTCTCCTTTACTGAAAGTGGTAGAGTTCTAAAACTTAGATCCTTGTATCTGGCAGGGAAGACGCAAATTTGAGCACGTGACATCAACACATCTCCACCTTTGTGCTTGTCACCAGTGCCATGCCCAGACCGCAGGTCTTCATTTCCAAGTCATGTCATTGTTCGTTAGCAAGACAATTATAATCCGCCTCAATCAAAACATACCGTAGCTGATTCCTGGAGACCCAAGGGCAGTTTGAACGTAAAATTCAGACTGTAAAAACTCTCTTGACAAAGCCGGCAAAACTGGAAAGGACCTCTGTCTTTGATCTGCTCTTGCGCATTGATCCTAAGCTTCCCCCACACCCAATCTGCTTAGTGATAGACGTTACTACCGCTTCTGTTCAGTAGTCTGACACAGGTCTCCACGGACACCAACCTTTCCAATGACAATCAGAGCCCTTGGTCAATCCGAACCAAGAGTGGGCGTACAGTGAATAGACCGTTCTTTTTATAAAGTAACATTTTATTCAACTGTATGAAAAAACTGAGATACTACGCGCGCTCTCATTGGTCGATAGGTATGTTTAGATGATAGTATGTCAGTAAACACGGTTGTGACGTTTGAGATTCGCGCCTATTCTTTAGAAATATTTTATAAAAGCACAAGTGTACTTTTTCCGTGTTTACATAGTCTCGTCTAAACACTTGGGGGATTGGAAGATTTCTCGAAAGCTATGCAAACCCGAGACGCAGTCGAGGGTTGTTCATGATGCCAGTTTTTCATGATACCAATGTCCCAACACTATTCCAACAGACCAGAAGTTACGGCATTCAGTTTATGTAGCATTACTTGACACCTTGATCTTATTTTTAAAACTTGTTTGTGTATAGACTTTTCTTTCGTCATCATCAGGTCAGTAACATGGCTCCGAGGCTTTTAGGACAAAATCGCAAACTTTTTAAGTTTTTTTTTTCTTCCTTATTCCCAAAAGAGACTTGGATACAAAGAAAACACTACCAACCATAGAAGTTTGTCCTGAAAGCCTCGGAGTCATGTTAGAATATTGATATATCGAAAGTGGCCTATAAAGGACGAGTTTAAGTTGTGGTTTAGTAATCCATGTGTATCCTCATCCGTCTAAATCATCACGCCATATCTTTAGGACGGCAGTCATAATGGTATCCAAAACAATGAAACGGCGGCCATGTTGGTGTACCAAATCAGCCCTGTGGAATGAACTCTTTTCTTATGAAAATACCTCCTTTTTTCCCAATATATTTGGAAAGTTGCTGTCCACGCGAATGAAAACACGCTTTTCTACACGCTTCTACGCTTACACTGAAACTGATCAGAGGCGGAAGAAACTGAAGCGCACGAAAGCGCTTCAGTTTTTCTGGTCAAGCCGCAAAAGTATTAATCTTGAATAATGAAAGGCCATGGCAATATTAACAAAAACAGTTGATGAGTTGGTACCTTGGATGATTCTTTCTCTACGCAAAGTCGTATTTCAATGAGGCTAAACTCAACAATGACTTGATCAGCAAAGATTCCTAAAAGTAAGGAGGAAGGTTGCAGCGGTTCAGTTTAGTTGGGGGGTAAGGGGGAGGGGCGTAGGTCATTATCTGAGAAGGAAGTTGTGGTAAGCTGGTTGTCACTCGAAGTTTTTGTCGGTATGTATTATGCATCAATGACATATTTGTCTGACTTATACCCATGTAACATATCGGCTGAGCAACAATATAGTGAGCTGACTAACAATTCTACTTGCGAGCGGCTAGACAAGATGTTGCAGCCCAAGAATGGTACATTCGTCTTGCTTGTTCTTATGACAGGTGGGTTGAACTTAAGCAGGGCTCTATAAACTTCTAGACACTACCTTACTCATGCTTAATTTTGCGATTTCCGCTAAGCGACTGATTTCGCGAGGTTTTCTGTTTCGCGATTTAACGAAGACTATATGAAAAAAAAGCATTAGTTCTCACGAACGTACGTCAACAAACTTAAGGTTTCATTTTCATAAACTTCACAGAGGCAAAATATATGAATCATCAATAGGTCGTTCAGGAAGGTTTTAATAAGGTATAAACAAGACCAGTCCTTCGCTTGTGCGCCAGTTTTAGTAGATGTAATTAATTAGTTTTACACTCAAAGTCCCAAAACGATCTTTTGGGGAAAGTTTCGTTTCTCCGCCGGTAACATTGGTAACACCAGCTTTCTCTCAGCTTATCCTTCACTGATAACTACAAGGAACGTAGCCGGTTTATGGTCATTTTGTTGACTGTACTTAAGTAAGGGGAGGAGGGCGGGAACCCAATGACAGTGTTTTCATGTTTCCGTTGATGTAATATTTTCTCTTTTGGCGAGGGGAAGTCTGCCAACTAAAAGGGTTGTGAAAATACATAAGTATTTTTGGTAGATCATTACTTTCGGAGCTTTTCGGTACTTGACTTTATTTCATTTAAAGTCGAGAAAAATTTCTCTCCCGCAAAAAAAGGGAAGGTGGGGGCGGGGGGGGGGGGGGGGGAGGGGGGCATAAAAATAAATACCTCAAGTTGAAGTAGTTTTCAATTCTAATTCATTGACTGCATTACGTCTGGCTGGCTACATTGTTTCGTTACTCTCGCTTTTCGGTTTAGCCTTTTTGAACATATTGCACCCAGTGGAAGCCAAGACTAAGACCCAGTCTCTGCGCTCGATTCTGAACCACTTTACCGACACAAGAAATGTTCGTGACGACCCTGACGCCAAACAGAGAGCACGTGACTACATCGTGAACATTTTCAAGGATCACGGACTGCACACGTGGACTGAAGAATTCCCTAGCAACCAAGAGAAGGTAAACAAAGGATACTTTCGCCCTCAAAACTCGAACACAAAGGAAAATAGATAAAAACTCTAAAAAGAAGAGATAAGAAGGCTATTTATTAAATTCATTACATCATTCATTATGTCCAGGAGCCATAATCGGGGACGGAGACCGTAAGTCTTGGGATCCGCGCACACCTATGATATGGGACAATTTTTCTATTTTTAGAACAAATTGCGCCATCCTGACGTCATATATCCGCGCGGATCCACGCACATGTCGGGGGTTCTCGTGTGGATGTTGTCACGTTGCATGATCAAATGGTGAGAGTTGAGAGATTCTCTTGCGTATCTTTCACAGCGATGGCAGGGAATAAGACAGGGACTAAGAACCAGGGCGCTTATATGTAGTTTTATGCTCTGAGCCAACGGAAAAGGTGGGTTTTCGGGGTCGAAAACAAGACTTCAATCTCGCGCTGGGAATGAATAATAAGATCTGCTCGCGCTAGTTGTAAGCTTACGCGTATGTTTTTGTGTTTGTTCTGACTTAAGAATATAGCAAGAAAACTCTCTACTCTGGTATCGAGTTAATTTGTGAGTTTCTCGGACAATGGTTAATCATAACCAAAACCTGTTTTGATGGTTTCTTATTGTTTCTGCTTGTTTGGTGAGTTTGCAAAAGTTTTTGAAAGGAAAGTCTGACGCGTACAATTAGGTCATTTGCATAGTGCGGCTCGTGCACTTTCAAGTCCGAGTCGGTGTTTTCAATTGTCAACAAATCTTGACAAAGATTTATTTCGTTATCTTTTCTGCTGAGATGCTGCAACAAATTTCACGAACGCAAAAAAGGCTACTAACATCATGTGTGTTTCTTCAACATAAGTATAGTGAAGTTTTACACTGCGAAAATGAAAATAGACAAGGAGTTTGTTAAGGTTACAGTATACCTTCAGATCGGCAATTTTCTTCAAATTTGGATTTTTGGTTCAAACTAATGGTCGAAGAGTAATCTCTAATTTCTGAAAACAAAATTGAAAAAAACCTAATATTGGCGGAGAAATGGATGTTTTACGTTATGGCCGGAAGTAAAAGTTCCCTCTTGATTGACAGCCCTATAACGTGTATGCAATCAACCGAGACTACCTTTCGCGGGAGTATTACCGATATGGATACCACGAATTGGCTGGCTACTCAGTTAATCAGCATTGTTAATCCAAGCATTTTTCGTATTAGATGCAATTCTGTTAAGTTATAAGTAAACATGGACCACGGAAAACTCCGTTTACCAGTTCGAAAAAGCGAAGAATGAATGAAAATACATCAATGAGTGAAGAAGCGAAAGTTGGCCTCGCGGGTGAAGCGACGGACTTATCAAGCGGGCAAAAAGATCGAGTCAAGAGAAGAGAAAGGTTGTGCAAAATTTGGGAACTCGACAGCGATAACAGCGATGTTTACAGTGACTCTTTTGTTGAGATCGATACCGATGAATCGTCTAACTCATCGAGATCCACTGGAATATTATCCATGCACATTTGCTCTGCCGCGCTTTCTTTTGTTTGTTCTCGTCGCCCAGCTACTCTAGCGTTCGTATCCTTTTTCGTCTTCCCCATTTTGCCAAACCAGCTTCAAGAAAAACCCAGCTGCAGAAAAATTATCTCTCCGCCTTGAGCGCATTGCGAAACGGCAAGGTTTTTTTTTGCAGATTCACGCGTAAATTTCACCGCGAGTTAATGGTAGTAAATTTTCCAAGCGCTGATTGGCTCAGTGATCTGAGAACCCAGTTGAAGGCGTTTGTGGGCGGGGTTTGTTTGCGAAGTAAGATATTTTGCTTAGCGCTGTTTTCTCGGATAAATTTTTTCGCTTGAAGCAGACACTTTACAGAGTTACAACTCAAACGGAATTTGTTTGTTTGCCCTCAAATTTGGACAGTAGCTAGATTAACATATAAAAAACAAAAACATGTCTGCGAATTGTTTATTTCGAAATATTTTTTCTCCGAGAGCGATTTTTGTACGATCACTTCACATTTTTTAAATCCTATTTCGAAAATGTTCTGTAACTTTTTACTACAATTGAATATGGAAAAACGCAAACACGCTTTTTTAGCGCTTTTTGTCCTGAAACCGAGGAAAAATATAAATTGGCGAAAAACAAAATTCGCTTTGACTTGTAGCTTCCAAATAGTGATTAGGACGCTTGCATTTAGTGGCCGTGAAAAAATTGGCAATTCATTTTATTTCAAAAGTTTTGGTATGGTTTGATAGCCAGCTCTATAAGCTTTAATTTGATATAGGGGCTTAGGTATCTACAGCTTAAACCGGACGCGCTGCATCGCTTGGACGCGAGACACCCCTGAAGGTATACGGTAACCTTAACTCGATCAACAAAATCGAAATGGTTATTCGAAGTTGATTAAAGAAAGCGTCATCGTAACTTTGCTGATTATTTCTGCTTTATTCGCATATTTTGAGCTTAGCTTTTAATATGTTCTCAAACATTTATCAAGCTTAAACATATTTAAAAACAATAGAGTTATTGTTTGAGTTCGATGTACGCTTTCACACGAAAGTGCGGCAGAACTACAATTTGTCATGTTTACTGACTGTACAAAACACGCATCGGCGGGTGCTCTCATTCATCGACAACAGAGAATTTACTGGATTTTTACACGAATAAAACTGAGCGGTATCTACGGACGTAAAGTTATTGGGCCTTAATGAAACATCAAGCTTTGCTTACAATTCAGGCGAAACTCAAACTAGCAATTATGTTGTTTTACTTTTCGGTCGCGATAGACTGGCAAATTCCTCGGAAGCGTGTGGCAAGAGGAGCTAGGAAACTATGAGGTCCTGAAGCTCTGCTATATCTAAATATATCGAGCTAGTTTTTTGTTGTGTAATGGAAAAGCTGTTAATCTTGAACATATGTGAAATTTAAAGTGGAGTAATGTACAGCTCTTGTAAAAGAAGCATCCATCGGAACACAACTTGGTCAGCGATATATATCTAAGCTTAGGGCGGAACATACCTAAATTCGACACTGTCTTACTTGACTCAAACTGGCGCAGCTTACGACGAAAATAC
This sequence comes from Orbicella faveolata, assembly GCF_042242905.1. NCBI lineage: Eukaryota > Metazoa > Cnidaria > Anthozoa > Scleractinia > Merulinidae > Orbicella > Orbicella faveolata. The sequence continues at coordinate 8,318,007 of NW_028301576.1, forward strand.
TTAAGCAAAATTTCAACAGACGTAAACGCGTTGAGTTGTGGGCCAAAAACATAAAAAATTTCGGGAATTTCGGACGGCCATTTCTCCCGCGCGACATCCGCAAAAATCCTCGCAGCATGTACGCGCGTGTGCCGCAGGCGATGGCGCAATTTGTTCTAAAAATAGAATTATTGTCCCATATCATGGGGACAACCCCAATACTAGAAATGGCGCGCGCTTACGGTCTCCGTCCCCGATTATGGCTCCTGTTATGTCACATTATCTATTCCTTCGGATTAAAGACATCCCAATTAACGTACATACACACGATTGAAATGCTATATCTGAATTATCTTCTCAGATGTAGTACAATTGTTTGCAGCCATAGCAAAAATGACTTTACTCTTTGTTTTCTATTGTAAGCCAAAAAATTTAACCATTGTCCATCATTTCCCAATCACGTGACCAATAGTCGTGTACAACGCTGAGGATAATGTTAAGATTTGACCCTATAAGTTTCGGTGAACGGATCCCCATAAATGGGATTCTTCCGAAGAAATTATTTAAAGTCCATTGTTAGTTCTTTCTAAAACTGTTTTGCTATTTTTAATGTCCACACTTGATTGGTAGGTAAGCTGACGTCGAGTAATTTTATGGTTCCCGGGTTTTTGAAAATGATGAACTATAAACTAAAAGAAGATTTAAAATATATAATTATCAAGGAGCATGGTAATATATTCTTTTCCTCATTTTCTTATGGGTGATTAACCATAATGCATAAATGCATCTGTACAGTTGTCATATTTTTATGATTTACAATAATACGTAAATGCATCTCATTGTACAGTTGTTATATTTTCAGTATCCAGGAGTAAATATCATTGGTCGACTGCCTGGTCGCTACACCGGAACACGTGACGATAAAATGGTTCTGATTGGTTCCCACTATGACACGGTCCGGACCTCTCCCGGTGTGGATGACAACGGTTCCGGAATGACCGCTTTACTACAAGTTCTAAAGCTCATTACCAGTCCGGGTAATAACATCATTTTTGATTCTTTTTACTTTTTTGCGTGTGACGTAGGATATAAAACGAGTAGTAGAAAGCAGATTGTCTTTCCAAGATTGCGGACATATAAAGTAGTCTGCGTCGAGACGAGTGGTCCATACTCCAGGAACTTATCCCGGTTTCCGTAGAAAGTATTTGTACTCCCCCTGGATGGGATGCTGGTCTATCACAGGGTTGATACCCCCGGCATTAAATTCCCCAGTATTCATCTTATACACGTGGGTGGAAAGGGGCACCGTGAGAGAAAGTTTTTTTGCCACTATAAATGGTGGTGAACTATTTTACGACCTTTTACTGTTATTTATAAAATAACTGAGATATGATATACGCACGCTCTGCAGCTGATTGGTCAATAGAGTTGTTAAACCTATGTTCTATTGTACCGGTAAACCACGGTTCCCGATCTATGGCAGCTCTACACGGGAACTAGAGAACTCGGAACTCTCGCGATAACAAATGTAACAAACAGTTTTGGCTTTCACTGCCACAGATATCAATAATGCGAATATCTTTTCATTCGACACATACATGGAAATTTGCAAAGAAAAACAGGACCAGAAGTTGGTCGTCATATAAAGCTTTATCTTTTTTTTCACGGCAAAATGTTACGCCGACTCCGGTTACGCTTGAGATTGAAATTAAGGAAGTTTTAAACCCCTTTTTCGGTCCTTTCCACGGTCTGTGGAGGACGAAGTCAGCTGGGCTTGACTGATCAACTTGAGTTGTCGAAAAAGAAGGGAAAAGATTTCTTTCTATCAGAAATTTTGAGTTTAAACTCAATGCATACATGGCTGATGCATAACACGATAAATAAATTTGGTTTCCATAAGCTAAGCTTTAAAGTAATAGTTTTCATTTAGCAAAGTACAGAGAAACACGGACTTCATAGCGTTCAGCATACGTAAATAAATTCTGATTAAATTTCGGAAGCAGCGTTGCTGTAAC